>NC_082665.1:53654469-53957500 GCF_025265405.1 Mesoplodon densirostris
ATGGAAACGCTCCCATTTACCATTGCACCAAAAAGAATAAAATACCTAGGAATAAACCTACCTAGGGAGACAAAAGACCTGTATGCAGAAAACTATAAGACACTGTTGAAAGAAATTAAAGATGATACCAACAGATGGAGAGATACACCATATTGTTGGATTGGAAGAATCAATATTGTGAAAATGACAATGCTACCCAAGACAATCTACAGATTGAATGCAATCCCTATCAAATTACCAATGACATTTTTTACGGAACTAGAACAAAAAATCTTAAAATGTATATGGAGACACAAAAGACTCTGAATAGCCAAAGCAGTCTTGAAGGTAAAAAATGGAGCTGGAGGAATCAGACTCCCTGACTTCAGACTATAGTATAAAGTTATAGTAATCAGGACAATATGGTACTGGCACAAAAACAGAAACATAGATCAATGGAACAGAATAGGAAGCCCAGAGATAAACCCACACACCTATGATCAACTAATCTATGACAAAGGAGGCAAGGATATACAATGGAGAAAAGACAGTCTCTTCAATAAGTGGTGCTGGGACAACTGGACAGCTACATGGAAAAGAATGAAATTAGAACACTCCCTAACACCATACACACACAAAAAAACTCAAAATGGATTAGAGATCTAAATGTAAGACCGGACACTATAAAACTTTTAAAGGAAAACACAGAAAGAACACTCTGACATAAATCACAGCAAGATCTTTTTTGATCCACCTCCTAGAGTAATGAAAATAAAAACAAAAATAAACAAATGTGACCTAATCAAACTTCAAAGTTTTTACACAGCAAAGGAAACCATAAACAAGACAAAAAGACAACCCTCAGAATGGGAGAAAATATTTGCAAACGAATCAATGGACAAAGGATTAATCCCCAAATATATAAACAGCTCATGCAGCTCAATATTAAAAAAACAAACAACACAATCCAAAAATGGGCAGAGGACGTAAATAGACATTTCTCTAAAGAAGACATACAGATGGCCAAGAAGCACGTGAAAAGCTGCTCAACATCACTAATTATTAGAGAAATGCAAATCAAAACTACAATGAGGTATCACCTCACACCAGTTAGAATAGGCATCATCAGAGAATCTAAAAACAACAAATGCTGGAGAGGGTGTGGAGAAAAGGGAACCCTCTTGCACTGTTGGTGGGAATGTAAATTGATACAGCCACTATGGAGAACAGTATAGACATTCCTTAAAAAACTAAAAATAGAATTACCATATGATCCAGCAATCCCACTACTGGGCATATACCCAGAGAAAACCATAATTCAAAAAAACACATGCACCCCAATGTTCATTGCAGCAGTATTTACAATAGCCAGGTCACAGAAGCAACCTAAATGCCCATCTACAGACAAATGGATAAAGAAGAAGTGGTACATATATACAATTGAATATTACTCATCCATAAAAGGGAACGAAATTGGGCCATTTGTTTAGACATGGATAGATCTAGAGACTGTCATACAGAGTAAAGTAAGTCAGAAAGAGAAAAACAAATATCCTATATTAACGCATATATGTGGAACCTAGAAAAATGGTACAGATGAACCGGTTTGCAGGGCAGAAATTGAGACACAGATGTAGAGAACAAACGTATGGACACCAAGCGGGGAAAGTGGGGGTGGGGTGGTGGTGGTGTGATGAATTGGGCAATTGGGATTGTCATGTATACACTAATGTTTATAAAATGGATGACTAAGAAGAACCTGCCGTATAAAAAAATAAATTAAATTAAATTAAAAAAAAAGAATCACAAAGGGGGAAGTCTAATCTTCAAGTTAAAGACAGACAAACTAAAACTAGATTAGAATTAGTGACATGCCCAAGATCATGTAAATACCACCTGAACTTGAAATAGAATTTACTTGTCTTCTTCCCAACCAGCAATCTATCTCTAGATCACATTGTCCATGCAGTTCTCAAGTGTCTCACATTGTTGATAAACTGGAATAATGCTGAATCCCATATAATTATGCTATCCAAGCAAGATTTAATGTCTGTGTGAAACCTGTCCCTCAAGAGATGGGACAGATGTGTTATTATCATTCTTTAGCAAATTACTAAGCAGCAACTCAAAAAGAGTATAACTCTAAATGCCATACTGTGCAACTGATATTGTGAATTCTGTATTACAATTTTCACTTTCTCCTTCCCAACAGCTAACTGACATGAGGAGGAAACCAGCTGCCAAAACAGTCTGTAAGCTGAGTACAACAACAATACTAATGCGAAAAAAATCTGAAATTAAAATTGACTTTTAAAGTCAAACTAATGCTTAAGCCAATAAGGAAAAATTACTTCTAATTAGTGTTTTTTATAGTGTACACCGAATATGGTTCCCTTTAAGAAAGTAGGTCAGATTCCCTTGCTAGGCTCTGAATTGCTTTTAACAAAAGCTACCTGTTTGATAATGAGAAATAGTAGTATTTGAAACTTCATCCATATTAAGTCACAGGAATGAACTCAATGAGTGGCCTGACATTTCCTGGAGAGTGCTTGATAATCAGATAATATGTGTGGACACATTTGAATAGGTTTTTAGTTAAGAGTAATGTCGTTATGCAGTCACATGAATTACAGTTAGAAAATGTATGAAATTCCACCATTCAATGATGGTCTTTGTTCAGTGACAAAAATCATTAAACTTGTAATGGATTATAAGGAATCTATAAGGCAAAAAGGCATTTGTTATTACAAATGTAAATCTAAGCTTCAGCTCATGTCAGATGTATAATGGTGTACAAATAAATATTTTATGATGATTATGCCATTAAAAACTAGCAGTTGATGTTTCAGAATATGGGTGACCTTACTAAGGCTGTAGAAGTAAGTTTAAATTAGTAAACTTTAAGCTTAAAACTAGGAATTTCACATATTCATAAAAAGATTAAAAATTATCAATGCCATTCTAATAGCAGAAAAGCATATGAAAGGTGACATAGTGAAACAGAAAGAATACAAAATAGAAGACAGGAAACCTGAATTCTAGCTGGGCTGGACACTTGACCTTGGATTTTAATTATCATCCACATTTCCTCATCTGTAAACTGATGATAATGAGTATAACAATTGTAAGTGAAAGTTATAAATGTATAAAATGCTAAGCAAACACAAAACGTGATTATATTAGTAAAATTTACATACACTAATGGAACATTAGCATGTAGTCTTATGATTATCTAGGTAAATGTTTATTTTTATCTATTTATTTTAAATTACAATTACATTGCTTTACTTATTTTCAAAAACATTCTCCAAAAGAAACAGTTTTCCAATAGTTGATGCATTTATAGCCACATAATTCGAAAGACATGGTTTGAAAGATATGCTTGTGTATGAGTTAGTCATACTCACCTACATTTTCCATACAGGATAATGAGGTGTTACTATAAGCACAAGTACCAGCAAACTCTGCCCAACATATCAGTTTGCTGTTCGGTGAAAAACACTATCTGGCACAGGTAAACTTTTGCCTTTCTTATACACATCATATTACAGTACTATGGGAATGTGGGACTGGTGTTTAGTAAATTGTTTGCAATAAGTGTTTTAAAATTTTCAATTATAAATAAAAGTTTCTGACTGATGAAGCATGAGTATGCAGTCATGTGATTCATGGGGCATATCACTTACTCATATATCTGGAAGTGACTGATTTATTCATCCAAGGAGTTTTTTCCAAGTCATGCAACTGCTTTGAGACCATGACTGATTTATGTTCTCAGGAAATGCTGAATGGTTCATGCACTTGATTTATAAGATGCACTACTGACTTACAAATCCTCCAGCTGAAGTAGAAGTCAGTGTTTTGTTTTGTTTTGTTTTAAGATGTTGAGGGTAGGAGTTTATTAATTAATTTATTTATTTTTGCCGTGTTGGGTCTTCGTTTCTGTGCGAGGGCTTTCTCTAGTTGTGGCAAGCGGGGGCCACTCTTCATCACGGTGCACGGGCCTCTCACTATCGCGGCCTCTCTTGTTGTGGAGCACAGGCTCCAGACGCGCAGGCTCAGTAGTTGTGGCTCACGGGCCTAGTTGCTCCACGGCATGTGGGATCCTCCCAGACCAGGGCTCGAACCCGTGTCCCCTGCATTAGCAGGCAGATTCTCAACCACTGCGCCACCAGGGAAACCCAAGTCAGTGTTTTATATCTGGGATATAAATATCTGTTTTATTAATAAGATTGATTTATTTTACTTATTTATTTTGCTTATTTACTTATACTTACAGACTTTAAATTTTAGCTATAGTCTTGCTCTAAATCCCTTTGATTGTATAACGGGTCTCTTCTCTAAAATACAGATTGTGTAATTACAATTCGGTTTATGGAAACATCTACTGCATGCTGCACTACATTCTTTCAGAACTACATTCTTTCTCTGACCAAGATGTATTCTTTGCCTATTTCTTTTTGCTTTTAGAGCCAAATACACAAGTCTTTACTTGTTTTGCCTGTCATCACTTATTCTCTGTTCTCATCAGTTTTCAAATATACTTATAATCACAGCTGATACTTTGGGGCCTTAGCTGCCACTTCAGGAGCCAAAGGCTGGCTTCATGGTGGCCTTGTGAATGCTACTGATTCATGATAGCTTGTCTCATGAGGGGAGTGGTACCAGTCCCGGGGAGACACATGACTGGCAACTAGTGCAGAGCAAGCTGAAAACGGATGGGTCGGGGACAGAGGAAAATGACCTTGCTGCAGACACTCACCTTGAAGAGGGCAACAGGGGTCGGGGTCAAGAGTTTAAAAGCACCTAGGTCTGAATTTTGCTTCCAAAATTCTTGGACCTGAAGACATCTAAACTCATGACTAAGGCACAGGGTATATAGCAACTTAGAATTCATATGGTGGTTAAATGATTGGAAGCCAGGTGTGGATGATTCTGAGAAACAATCATAGTGGCTAATATTTATTGAGTGCTTATTGTATTCCAGATACTGTTCTAAGGGCTTTACATATATAAACTCAATCATCACAACAATCATTTGAGGCAGATACTAACAACACCTTTTTCAGAGACGGACAGAGACTCAAATATGTTACCTATCCTACCCAAGTTCAAACAACGAGAAAGTGAAAGAGCCAGGAATTAAATGCACCCTGCTCTGTACTGTCTCTCCTAAGAACAGAGAAGTTAGGAAGTCGGCCTCAGACCAAGAAAAGAGAGGCTGAAAGCAATAATAATGTGAGAATTTCAGAATATCAGAATTTCAGCAAAGTGTACTGCTATTGAAGGTGGAGGCTAATTCTTTTTTGGGGGGGTGGTGGTGAAGAGCTTGAATTGTGCTCAAGATAACCTACTGGAACTAAGGAAAAGAACTGCAGGCTGCCATCCAAGATGTGGGAAATTGGAGGCAGGCTAGAGAAGCATTTGGGTATCAGAGTGCATTCAGGAGGTCACTCTGTCCTGCGGTGAAGAGGACCAGGTACTGTGCCTGGAATAAAATTGACTCAGTGACACTTTATTAAATAAACACTGTTGAAAGAAAAAGACTTGGGGAGAGACACTACAATCTATTTCAGGTATTTGGAAGCCCCATGAAATTTGTGAATGTGGGCTCCTTGTTTACC
Source organism: Mesoplodon densirostris (assembly GCF_025265405.1). Taxonomy (NCBI): domain Eukaryota; kingdom Metazoa; phylum Chordata; class Mammalia; order Artiodactyla; family Ziphiidae; genus Mesoplodon; species Mesoplodon densirostris. The sequence goes on from NC_082665.1 coordinate 53,660,073, forward strand.
TATGAATTGGCTGAGAAGCTAGAGAAGGTAGGTGAGTTAGGGCAGATGTTTACCACAGACTATTTTAAAAATACACATTTTATAATGTTCTTGTCATAAACTCAGTGTATAAATATTAGCTTTTTAAATCATTTGAATTATAAAAGCAATTCACTTCTATGGTTAAAATAAATGTCAATGTTTAAAGACAGAACTTTCTTCTTCCCACCATAGAATAGCCATGCTTGCACTTAACTTCTCATCATGAACAATGAGAAAACTGTACAAACGATACGAAACATCTGCTTTCAGACACTGGACACCAGGGAGAACAGATCTGTGGTCACTGTGAGAAGGAAACTGCATGTGAGGTGAACTTTCTGTCGGAAGGCTCTTTCTAGATCTCAAGCAAAGCTCAGTGGTCCTGGGGAATTGAAGAGACAGAGACTGCAGGCAGTGGGACAGGTGACCTGACTTTGCAGGCCACATTACAAGACAGGAGGGAGTTAGAGAAAGAATTCTGGAAATCTGCACAGGAAACATTTTGAATCTTTGCCCGAATTCTAATCTGTACATGCGTAGGGTGTTGCTTACCATCTATAACCAAAACCAAAACCAAATAAATCAAAGTCAAGAACAGAGGAACATGAGGTCAATGGTGGTCTCCTTAATTAAGAGTCACGATTCTTCACTTTGTTCTATACCTAAGCCAGTGTTCAGATCCAGAACCCACTGGCTGGGTCTCTAGGAGGAAGGACCCTGCAAGACCATGGCAAATACATACGAGCACAATTCCCTCAATCTTTCCCCAAAAGAGCCTATGGCCATTTACCTGGGTGCATGTCTGCTTTGGGGAGGATTATTGGACACTGAGTTGACACTGATACCCAGAGATTAAAAGCACCATCACTGTACCCCTTCAAAGTGGGGACCTATGGGAGCCAGGTAATAAGCAGAGTTCTGACAAGTCCAGCTCACAGTGGGTCCCCTGCAGTTATTTCCCTAGTTCCTGAGTATATAACTGGAATTTCTATATTTGGCAGTTGGAGTAGCACCGACATTAAGTCCCTGGTCTCTGGGGTAAATTCTGCACATAGTGTGGAAGGCATAGCTGATCATGGCTATTTCATGTTTAAGTAAGAGGGAGTCTGCAGTCACTTCCCAGGATCCATCTATTTTCTCTAGGGGCCAGACAGGAAAATTAAATGAAGATATGAAAGGAACTACCACTCCTACCTCATTTTGTTATTAATGGTGATACAAATTTCTGCCACAGCCCCTCTCTCACCCTGGGATACCATATTGTTTTTGAGAACCACTGCACTACATTGATATCATGATGACTGACAGGAAAAGTAAAAGGTGGCTGATATGCTGGTGGCCTCGGTAAGACATGCCAGAGGGTGGGAGATAAATCCTACATAGATTCAGGGAAGAGCCACTTCAGTGAAGGTTTAAAGGGTCTAGTGGTCAGGGCTATGCTAGAATATCCCTTCTAAAGTAAAAGACAAATTGTTGTGTCTTGCATCCCCTACTACAAAATAGCCCGGTAGGCTTCTTTGGGTCCTGGAGGCAACATAGTCCATGCCTAGCAATATTATCAACCCATATACTGGGTGGCATGGAAAGCAGTTAGCTTTTTCTGGGGCTCCAAGAAGGTCTAGACTGCAGTGCAACCATCCTATTGCTTGGGCTATACAATCCTGAAGACTTTATGGTGTTGGAAGTGTTAATGGTAGAAAAAGATTCAGCACAGAAACTATGGTAAACTCCAGTGGGAGGGGCATGATACTTCCCCTGGGATTCTGGAGCTCTCCATGCTATCCACATGTTTATGTTTATAGAACCCTGATAGAGACAGATGATTTGACCAAGGAAAATCAAGTGACATATTGTTGAGAAGCAAGTTTCCAAGGGTCTCTCGAATGTTGCATATTAGAGCAGAGGCACTATTTTTGTTCTGGACTATCTTTTCTTCTTTTTTGGGGGGGGGCAAATATAATTTGATAATTACTTTTACTTCAGTGGATTTATGTTTTATCAGATATACTAAGTAAATTATTTGACTTCACAATTTACAATTCTTGTTTGTGACACAGAGAAGCTAAGTTGAACTATATTAATCCCTTCCTCTTTGAAGAATTTTACTGTGAAGCAAAATGGACCTTGAATAGAAATGTTACATTGAGTATCTCAGTACAGCTGGGCAGAAAATGAAAGTCTATACTGGAAAAGTAGAAAATAACCCAAATACAATAGCTTCTTTTGTGATTCCATTTTTATAACAGAACGTTTGAAAAAAAATCTTTAAAAAAAATTAATTAATTGGGCTCCCTGGTGGTGCAGTGGTTGAGAGTCCGCCTGCCGATGCAGGGGACACGGGTTTGTGCCCCGGTCCGGGAAGATCCCACATGCCGCAGAGCGGCTGGGCCCGTGAGCCATGGCCGCTGGGCCTGCGCGTCCGGAGCCTGTGCTCCGCAACGGGAGAGGCCACAACAGTGAGAGGCCCGCGTACCGAAAAAAAAAAAAAATAATAATAATAATAAAAAATTAATTTTTGGCTGCATTGGGTCTTTGTTGCTGCGCACAGCCTTTCTCTAGTTGCGGCGAGCAGGGGTTACTCTTCATTGTGGTGCACAGGCTTCTCATTGCAGTGGCTTCTCTTGTTGAGGAACACGGGCTCTAGGCCCGCGGGCTCAGTAGTTGTGGCTCGTGGGCTCTAGAGCACAGGCTCAGTAGTTATGGCACACGGGTTTAGTTGCTCTGCGGCATGTGGGATCTTCCCAGTCCAGGGCTCGAACCCATGTCCCCTGCATTGGCTGGCGGATTCTTAGCCAGTGTGCCACCAGGGAAGCCCTGGGAAAAAATCTTTTGAATAAAAAGTTGGTATGCTCATCAGGGTCCTAAGGCAACTATCAAAAATTGATTCAGGCCTGTTAAAGCAGTAAAAACAATTGATTTAAACAATTTTGAGAGATCCTGATAATCATTTGGAAGGCTAGAGAACTGGGCCGTAAAGAGAGCTGCACTGCTAGAACCCCAGGCAAATCACGCCATACCACTAGCCAGCAAGGTAACAGAGTTGCACCACTAAGCATTGGATGTGACCTGGCCTTCTTCACCTTTCCCCATGGGAATTGGGGCTCAGGCAGCCAGGATAAATGGTGATACTCTGGCCACTGACAATGCTGTGAGTAATAACATCCTCTGTCTCTTACCCAGACAGCATTCTGTCAGAACCCATGAAATTGTGGCAGGACAACTTTTCAGCTTACATGTAGAATAAAATCTCATTTCCTTCACAATTTTGACAGCCTTGACATCTAAGTGATCATTTTTGTTTATTCCTAAGTATATTATTTTGTTGTTCACTCATAATGTATGTTCTAAGTTTTAGGGATCTCTGTGGTTTTTAAGAAGCACTCATGATCAACTGGGCCATCTTTTAGGGTACGAGACTTTTAAGCTCATGTCATTTTGACACTAGAGATTTTTATCTCTTGGTTACATTCCTTCCTCTCCCGGCCAAGAATTGTAACAAGTAAGGTTTCATACCACATAGGTCATGCAAGTATGTCACTAAGACTCTAGAATGCTCGAAGAGTTTCATTTCTCTTACCCTGGGGCAGACCTTTCCTGTTCAGGTCTTGCACAAGCCCCTGAGTTTCATCTTTGTTTTGTGATTCCTCCCAAATAAAAAAGGAATTCATGCAAAATAAGAATTCATGTAATCAGTGTTTCCTAGGTTTAAATTTTGTTCTGAGGACTTTAGCAAAGTCCTTGCAGGACATTTGGTCCTGTCTAAAACATCCACAAGACATTTGGTCCATAAGACGTTTGGCCCACACCAAAAGATCCTTGATATTTGGTCCTGTCCAAAACCACTTGGCATGAATCAAATACGCTTGTGGACATTTTAGATAGGACCAAATTTCAAGGACCTTTTGGTGTGGACCAAACGTCTTATGCACCAAATGTATTGTGGATGTTTTGGACAGCACCAAATGTCTGCTAACCAATCCCATTTTATTTTAATAAGTATTAATACAAATTGAAACATAGATGTGAAGGAATACTGAGAACAGAGTTCTCTGGCAGAAAAAAAGTAGAATAAGCATTAAAAACTTAAGCTGAACTTAAAACTGAAATTCTATTCTTTGTTATTTACCAAAGAGAAATAAAACATATATCCTCATAAGGATTTTTACATGAATGTTCATAGCTGCATTATCATATTAGCCCCAAATTAGAAACAAACAGATACCTGTCAACAGGTGAACAGGTAAACAAACTGTGGTATGTCCATACAACGGAGTGGCATCAGCAACAAAACAAAATGAAACACTGATACATGCAACAACATGGATAAATCTCAAAAACTGAGTGGAAGAAAAACAATTTTACATATAAATATATATTCACACACTCACACACACACACACACACACACACACATGCATAGTACTATTCCCTTCATGTGAATTTTTAGAACAGGCAGAACTAATCTATGATGACTGAAGGCAGACCAAGAATTATCTGCAGATGTCGGGTGGTAATTGTAAAGGGACAAGAGGGAACTTTCTGAGGTAATGCAAATATTCTATAAGTTGATTGTGATGGTGGTCACTAGGGTACACAAGTTTGTCAAAACTCATCAAACTAGATACTTGAAATAGGTGCATTTCATTGTGCGTAAATTATACCTCAATAACATTATTTAAAAGAAAAACTACTATTATAAAAAATTAATGATTTTAACTGCCTTTATTTAAAATGTTATATATTTGGAGTTAGAAATATATTTTGTATTGTGCAAGAGAAGATTCTGAGGTGGGTGCTGGACAGAACTGTGATAACTATGATGAAAATAGGGAGGTAGGTCTCTAGCAACTGAATGTCAGTGAATTGGAACACATACTTAAGGACCCAGAATGTTTAGTGATGCAAATTGCACTTTTATATAATTACTTCTACTTTGTAAATTTATGTTTTTCCTACTAAAAATTGATTTACATAAAAAATGTAAGTGCTCGTACGTCAGATACAGCACTGCCACATAAGTTTGCATAGGTTATATGCTGTATAACTCCAGGGGGTACCATCCATGGACACTGCAGATGATTTTACCAGTTTTACCTGGCATTAAAAGTCCTTTCCAAGCATCCTTAAGATAAAGACTTCCTGATATTTTCTGACTTCAGGACACCTTAGAGTCAAATGCTTCTATGGGCTTTCTTACAGTATGTCCCTAGTCTCCTTTCAAGAAAGCTGTCAGCTTACAACTTGACTGAGGAACATTCCAATTGTTCTTTCGATGTCTGATGCTTCTTTTTTGTCATCACTAAACTTAAAAAAAGGGAGGGATTACAAGAAGAGTTGTGTAGTGGATTTATTTCATAGCTCCTTATTGAATATTTTTACTATAAGGAAGGAGAGATGTCTCTTCACTGCACGTGCCTAGTTTGTTTTGAAGTCCTTTACTCTATTCTGATCAATAACTCAATTCTGTATGTAATGTTTAAATTCATTAAATACTAAGTAGCTGTAGGTTCCCTGAGCCTTTTATATCTGGGTCTCTGAGAAAGAACATAGAGTCAATGTCCCTTTCCCATCAGACATACTTGTTCAATCTCATTTTAGTGCAAAGGAATGAAGGAGATTTTCTCACATATATATCAATGTAAAGCAAACCAGAACATATTTTTGGAATTTTAAGATTTCATGATATGGTAATCAATTCCCCTGTCTCAAACAGTAATGGAAAATGTTAACTATTTTGTTTTGTCTTTTATAAAATATAGGGCATAGACAATCACGTCTTGGCAAACTTTCTTGAAGGTCAAATAGTAAGTGGTTTAAGCTTGTGGGCCATATGGTGTCTGTTGCAAGTACTCAACTCTGTCACAATAGCAGGAAAGCAGCCATATACACTATTTAAATAAATGGAAGCATCTGGGTTCCAATAAAACTTTATTTACAAAAACAGGTGGTTGGATCATGGGCCATAGTTTATAGACCACTGAATTAAATACTATTTAAATTCCCCCAAGAATCTAACATGTTATAAATCTACTTTAATGAACTATAAAATATTTTAGAAAAATACTATGTGGTTTGATAACAAAAGTTCCTTGTCAGAAAACTGGAACTACAAATCTATAAGCCAAGATTTTGCATGACAGACCCTTTAGCATTTAAGATTATTTTAGAAGCAAAAAATTCAATTTGTTATCTCTCTCACTATGTGCACTTTCAGGAAATATATTACACATATTTCTTTGATAGGAATTAAGAATGGGTATATTCAGATTAAATGAGCTTGAAGTGCAAGGTGTATTTCAAGAAGGCTTTGATCAAGAGCCATGTTATATTAAAAAGTTAAGACGTTATGACTAATTTATGGAACACGAATTTAATACTCAAGCATGTCAGATTTAGGGCATCACCCACCTGACATTGTCACAGCATATAAGTAACCTTTCTGGGGTAGTGTTTCCTTGGTAAAGTATTATGAAAATATATTCTGTTCTTTATAAAATGCAAACTCATTTCAAAGTACATTAAACTTGAATAAATAAATTTTTAATGAAACAGAAGGGTTGTTTTTGAAATTTACTGTTCTCTGACAGACTAAATGGCTTCATTTCTCTGTGCTTATCCCTTTTTCATAAGGTCTATGACTACTAGTCTATGAGTATTCAACTCTGGGCAGCTTCTTGTACCTCTCACAGAGTTTGAAGAAGGAATTAATGAGCAACAAGCCTGTACGTTTCTTGCTCAACTTCTCCTATTAAGACAACTCATCATAGATCACCCACAAACAGCTGTGCTCTGCAAATTGTAAATGATAGGTCATGTGTGGTGACTAAAGTATGATTCTCAATCAGTGACTGTGAAGAGCCCCTCGTCAAGAGTGCTATTTTCACTATGTGAAAAGTTATTTTAAAGAACTCTATCAACACTGAGTTATCTGAGCCCTATATAGCCCCTGCCATTTTAAAATAATGACACATGGTCAGGGGCCCATTTACTCCCTCAAGTCACAGGAAGATCTGTAAACCAATTCAGGGCTCCCAGGTCCTCAGGGACAGGGTTCATCAGTTCCTTAAATCCTTTTCCCCTCTTCCTGAAGGCATTTGCCTTATAAATTTCACACAAGGTTCTGACAGTGTCAGCAACCAGAAGCAGAGAAGCATTTCCCATTCTCCACCCCAATCTTCATTAATCTTAGAGTTAATGTAAATAGACCCCACCTTCCTGAAATTGTATATTAGGAGACCAGGAGTTAGAGCTTTGGACGGCAATAATGCTGGGCAAAATAATACTGTAAAACTGGTTTGGAAGGCTCGGGGGGAACTCATTCACATTTCAGACTTTGGCTGCTTCCTGGTTCCAGTCAGAGCTGAAACACCCACAAAAATGAACAGTTTTCCAAATTGCATTCTGGCACATGCTTTTCCAGTTACAGCTGGATTCAGGAAATGTGCCAGAAGGAAAAAAAAATGTATTTTGAGTAAGATTTTCTTTCTTAGCTTTTTTTTTTTTCCTCTTAAAGAGCCTCCAGGACACTTTAATAGTGTCAGTGAGGCATGATTGCTTTTTCTTGGCACACATCAAGTTTTTAGAATTATTGATACATTCTCAGTCCCTTTGATAGAACCCAGAGTCAGACTGGTGTATGTGGTAGGAGGTGTGTATGTAATATGAGAGGCGCTGAGCTTTAGAGCTAGGAGTAGGGAAATAGGTGTTTGCAAATGGTAGCTGACAGACAGCATTGTCCCACCTTGATTTCATCCTGACTTATATCTTCAAAGTATAGACTGTTAGGTCAGATCAGAAGATACCTCATACGTATACTTTCACATGTGATCTCTTTTGCCTTCCCATCACATCTGTGCATCCTATTTTTTTCCTTACAACAGTCATATGCCATCTTCAAGACCTTAGCTTGACCAGTGGTTATCCATGAAGATAGGATATTACCAATTTAAGAAACTAAAATTTAGGTAGAATTTCAGAAAACAGAGTGGCAGTTTCTTATAAAGTAAACATAACACTCACCCTATGACCCAGCAATCCCATTCCTATTTATCCAAGACAAATGAAAACACATGTTCACTAAAAATCCTATGCACAGATGTTTATAGTAGCTTTAATCATAATAGTCAAAACTGAAAATAACCCAAATGTTCATCAATTGGTTAACTGTCATATATCCACACAACGGAAAAGTGCTCAGTAAAATAAAAAATAAAATAAAATGAACTACTAATACATGCAACAACATGGGTGAATCTCAAATGCATCATGCTAAGTGAAGTGAGCCAGGCTCGAAAGTCTATATATTGTTTGATTCCATTTATATGACATTCTGGAAAAGTCAAAACAATAGTGACAGAAAGCAGATCAGTGGGGATGGAGGAAGGAGACTGAGAAAGGGGACTGAGGGAAATTTTGGAGGTGACGGAAATGTCTATTACGATTATATGGTGTTTACACCTCTTTGTGCTTGTCAAAATCATAGAACTGTATGCTATGAAGTGTGAGTTTTTGCAGTATGTAAATTCTCTCTCTCTCTCTCTCTCTCTCTCTCTCTCTCTCTCTCTATATATATATATATATATATATATATCTTTAAAAAATTAGAGCTCCACTGCAGTATTGAGAAACTTAGTGTACATTTCCTGTGTCTCTTTTGGTTTCCTCTGTTTAAAATCCACCTCCTCTCTCCCACCTACACCCCCAAACCAGCAATCTTACTCTCCCACCTATTATGACAAGCTAAGCAGAACATCGTTATTGACCAGTGCTTAATTTAATGCTTTCTGACATGTTTTCAGTCTCCACAGTTATCTCTTATTACCCATTCTCTTTCTTGACAACCCGGCTGTTTCTGAAACCCCCCGTCGTCTGAGAACCAGCCAGAGACTTACTTTTTTGATTCTGTCATTGAAACTCTCCAGAAAAGGTGGATGGAACCCCAAATAACTCCCTTTGTCTTTACAGCAGCTATGAAATATAGACATGCCAATTTATGTAGTCATTCAACAAATATGTATTGATGACAGGTTGTGCGCCAGACACTGTTAAGCACAGGTGATCTGCACTGTGCAAGGAGGTACATCCCTGCCTTCATGTTGTTTCTTGCCTGGCATTAAAGAATCATAGAGATAATCATGATCTGTGCCAGGAAGGAAAGAGAGAGTGATTGTGGTGGTTAGAGCAGGGCTCACAATATTTTTCCTGTCAAGGCACACGATTCGATGTGATAGTATATGATGGTAAGTGATTAGCAGATAAGATCAACAGAGGGTGGAGGAGATTAATATCTCAGCTTATGAGCAGCTCATGTTAGGCTGCAGTAGCTGGTAGGAAAGTGCTGGTTTTGAGGACTCACCTTGTCTGGGACATTGGATAAGGCTGACACCTGAAGGACAAGTCTTAGCAGTAACAGTAGTGGTGGCCTTGGTGGTGGTGATGGTTGTAATAGTTACAGTAATAGTAATAGTAGTAGTAGTTGCAGTAGTAGTGGTAGTACTAATAGAGAAAGGTCATGCAGGGGAAGTGTTTCAGGCACATAAAGTAGTAAATGGTGTGTGTGTTGGGGGGAGGGGCTTTCCTAAGGTGGTTAACTATTATTATAAGAAAAAAACCATGACAGTACATGTTACATAAGAATTCATAGATAAATATGTAAATCTTTAAAAATTAGGAGGGTTAGACTAGATTGGATTTTATACTGACAGATAATTTTTTATTTCTACTCAAATCAAGATACACATCGGACTACTTGGATGTCTTGTATACACACTTCCTGCTATTAAGGCACTAATTTATTGGGAAAAAAAAGACACACACACACACACACAAGGAGTAATTAGAAAATGAGATAAAGCAGAATTATTCACACCCTAAAATATCTGATAAAGTAATGAGGAAAGAGTTAACTAGGTCAAAAGGGCCAAGAATGGCCTCAGTGGAGGAAGACAAGAGGATGGAGGGTGTGAGACTTGAATCCATCTGGCTGGGTGAGGTGGAGGGCAGGCCTTTCTAGCCATGGGGTTCTCCTGGAGCAGCCCCAGGGATGCAAAGAGGAGAAATGTACAAGAGAAAGCAGGAGCATATTTTGTTGACATAGTTAAAATCATTTGCTTGTCTGCTATTTCAAAGTGGATTTGTCCCAAACACCATGTTCCATTCCCATTAGAATCAATATGCTGCTTACTAGCCATTAGCTTGCTCCACTGGGGGAAAAAGCATTTTTTCTACCTTGTGTGTGCTCTTTATCATCTCACCATAAAAAGTGCTAGATGCTGTGATGAAATTAGCAAGATTAACATCTGTAGCGATGAAAGGTACATAAGCACCCGATCAAACGGCTTTCACACTTTTAATATCTTTCGGCTTAGGCCTCCTGTGATGAACACAAATCTGAGTGGCGTTTTATCCCAGTTTGTTCTGTAGTTCTCTCTCATCCTGGAAACTTCTCCAGATATCTTCCCTGAGCCTTGGGGATGGTTCCACATCTGAGTTAAGCTCAGTGTTGATGGTCTTTAGAATTTTTCATCTTTAGGCATCAGACCCAGGAAGTACAGGGAAGGGTAAAGCTCATATGGCAGTAAATCAAGAGCTTGTGGTCAAGATCTGAAACTGTTTTCAGAGTTAACAAAATCAACATGAGAATCCAAGCCCGAACAATGAGAAAAAAAAGCTCCCTGACTGAAGACTCCCCTGCTGAGTCCATTATGATCTTCTCAGTGATAAATTTCTGATTTTTCCTAGTATATTAATGATTTCTCCTCAAAAGATTGTGACTCTGGGATCCTAGCTCACCATCCTCTCAGCAAAGTAGCCTTACCTAGTTGGTCACCATATAAAACTGCCACACTGTACGAACACAAAAAATACAAAGAATATACAAATACAGAATGACAAGGCCAGTCCAAATTTTACTCTAGTTTGGCAAATGTTAACCTATAAATTAGACTCTTGATTTATTATGCTATAACTCTTTTAAATTCATGTTTCCTTCAGCCTCAGCCCTTATGAAGCTCTCATAAGTCTGGTATACAGTCCTTTTTTTTTTTTTTTAATCATTTGGTTCAATTCTCTCTTAACTACAGGTTGCATGTTTTCTTCTCATATGCTTCTGAATACTTGGTCACTAATTTAGTTTATATTTCAATTCAGTTCATTTAAGTTGATTTCACTTCGGCAAAACTGTATTGGGTTATCTACCATGACCTTGGCACTAAGGGGCAACAGAGATGACTGAGCCTCATTGCCTTCTGTCAGGGAGGAAAATCATTTCTTCTATCCTCTCATGTTCATGTCTTAAGTGCTTGGAAATTAAACTGACAGAAGACAGATTAGCAAGAGAAAAGACAAACGAGAGTTCACAGAAAAATGTGACTCAAGGAGGTATTTAGGATTTGGGCATGAATCTTAACAGGAGAAGCGGAGGGGGAGAAGAATACATATGGGAAAATAAATGACTTTAAGAAAAGATAAATTGGCCTTCAGGAGAATAGATGGGAGCTATAATTTTGTGACAATGTTTTTTTAGGTGTGATGTGGGGACTTCTCATCTCCAGTGATGCGTCAAATTTCTCGGTAGCTCCCAAGCAGGAGATTTGTCCCCACTGAGTTCTTTTGGGAGGCTCTACCTTTAGACTGATAAGAAATTTCAGGAACTCAAAATAATTTTTGTGCTCAAAATAATTTTTTTGCCATAGTGGCATATTCTGGACCCTTTCACTTCCATTTAGTTGGAGAAAGAAAAGCATACATGAATCACTGTGTCACAAGCAAGCCACAAGTGCAACATGAGAACAGAGGAGGGAAAGCTGAATTCTGACCAAAAAAGTTTTGGAGAGTCATGGGATTTCTGAGCAGTCCCTAAAATATTGGGTAGGACAGAGGAAGTTGGGGACATAAGTCAAAAGGAGGAACCAGAGGGAAGGGAGTCAGGTGACTTCCTTGGATTAAGAATTCTTTTGAAATATGCTATCTCCTTGATACTAATTTACATCATTTTTTTCCTTACGTAATTTTTCTGGTTTTCTTTCTTTCTTGTTGTTTTTGTTCTTTTGCCCTGATTTGTGCTTCACACTTTATCGAATCCAGTTTTCTTCTCAATCTTCTTTTTTGTAGTAATAGTTGGCCTAGCTCAGCCACTCTTTGCTGTGTGAACTTAAGCAACAATCTGAAGATTGTAGATAAACTAATAGCACAGCATCTTACACATAGAACACGCAGCGTAGATGATGGCTAAAAATTCACCGCCACTCACACATCCATATTCAAATGTCTGCTTACCTTGGTAAACATCTACATATCTAGCAGCACTTATAGTATGGTTTTGTCCAGAGTCCAGTTGATTTCAATAAACTTATGTATTATAAAATATGAGCTTTTATAGCCAGCCAGGTAGGGTAAGAAACCAGAATGATCAAGATGATTGAATCTCAATTATCAATTACTAAAGGAAATGGCAAGACTGGTCAGAAAGCAGGTCCTGTACTGAGGGTACTTTTGAAAGTGGCCCTTGAGGCTGCCTACTTTTCTAGAAGATATTGGCAGTAGCAGTAGTCCCAGCATTTGGATGAGACTGGTCTACCAGTGTAAACCACAGGTTCTTCTAGCCCAGGCCTCAAACTACAACAAATAGTTTAGCACACAGGGATTTACAGTTTGGAAAACCACTGCAGTCTCCTCATATTCTAATTTTTCCGGTCCATTCCCTATTAAGTTGTACTCTAATTTATAGCTGGAAAGTCTTAAAATAAGTCTGATCATGGAAGAAATTCTACACATGGCTCAGAGAGGAAATAATTCTTTAGAACCCAGACAATACTTCGTTATTTCTAGTGTAGAATACTATAGTTGCCTTTACACAGTTCTTTTTATTTTAACTTAGGACTTCCTTTCCTAGATGAGAGGAGTTTGTTCCAGAATTCCTTTTTGCTTCAGAGACAGGATGCTCCTGCCTGCATGGGCATGAATAGAAAGAGGAAATGAGTACAATTGGCATTGTGTTGCTTTTTGGTCACCTTAACACACCCTAGGAAAGTGACGTCCATGTACCAGCAGCGTTTGGTCAGGGACGACTTCTGTAAGGTAAAACAGCTTCACAGATCAATTCAAATGCTTAATGCACCACTCTCCCCTTTAATACATATTCAAGGCATTTAATGAATACAATCTGACTTTATCACTGTTCTCCTTAAATATGTCTAAGATTTATACATTGAACCTTAGCAAAAGGACAGATGGTTGGCCAATTCATTTTCGCCCCCTCGAAGTTAACTGACATTGCTAAAAACCCCTTACGCATGGTAACATCCACTAAGAAAAACAGTGCATATGAATTACAGCAACAAACTTATTCTGAGTAAGAACAGACGTTTAGGCACAGTTGACTGCACGTTAGGTATCAAGGCTGCCTGCAGTGCTTCTTTTTGATGCAGCTGGGAGGGTCGTCATCTAGTCTAAACAGTTAGAGTAAAATTCAGGCCATTAGGGGATGACAGGTCTTCATCCACCATGCTTACCAATCTGCTCACTTGGGTTACCCTCTCTTTTCATGTTGGCAAGTAATATGCAATCCTTTTAATACTCATTATTTTTAGCTCAATAGCAGCTGTCTGGAGCTAAAGGGTTGTGGATATCAACAGACTTGAGATCTGATGTGATCCCTTAGTCAAAACAATACAAGAAGTCTATTTTTTCATTAAGGAGAAAGTGTTTTTGTTTATTAAGAAGAGTCTTTTTTCTGGCATGTCATTCTCATATTTACATTATTTGTGCCTACTATAGGGGCTAGAATTTTTTTTTAATGGCCTATTTATTTACTTCTGGCTGTGTTGGGTCTTTGTTGCTGCATGCAGGCTTTCTCTAGTTGCGGCGAGCAGGGGCTACTCTTCGTTGTGGTGCGCAGGCTTCTCATTGCGATGGCTTCTCTTGTTGTGGAGCATGAGCTCTAGGTGCGCGGGCTTCAGTAGTTGTGGTGCGCAGGCTCAGTAGCTGTGGCTCACGGGCTTAGTTGCTCCTCAGCATGTGGGATCTTCCCGGACCAGGGATCGAACCCGTGTCCCCTGCATTGGCAGGCAGATTCTTTTTTTTTTTTTTTTTTTTTTTTGTGGTTTGCGGGCCTCTCACGGTTGTGGCCTCTCCCGTTGCGGAGCACAGGCTCCGGACGTACAGGCTCAGCTGCCATGGCTCACGGGCCCAGTCACTCCGCGGCATGTGGGATCCTCCCGGACCAGGGCACAAACCCGTGTTCCCTGCATCGGCAGGCGGGCTCTCAACCACTGCGCCAACAGGGAAGCCCGGCAGGCAGATTCTTAACCACTGCACCACCAGGGAAGTCCTGGGGCTAGAAACTGAACTGAAGACATTTGTTGAACTAAAAGTAAAAGGAAGAGAGACTGAATATTCTATGAAGATTTTGACACAGTACATGTCCGGGGAGGATAGGTGAGACTGTGGGCTGGGGGGGTATGTGTGGATGTGCAAAATTCACACACAAATGCATGTGTATGTCTGTAGGGAGGAGGCTGGATTAAAACCAGGCTAAATTAGATAGCCTGGTTCTTTCTTATGATATAAAACAGTGGAAACAGATGATCTTTTCTTTTCCCATTTTAGCAATGACTATTAAGAGAACTTGTACATTACATTGTAAAAGTAACACTAATACAATGAAAATCATAAAAAACAATACATTAAAGACCAACTGGGATAAACATTGTGGTTAAGGCTCAAATATCAGTTTAGATCCTGCCTCTACCATTTACTTCCTGTAGGACACTGGACTGATCACTTTGTTCGACCTTTGTTTTTCATATTTTTATAACAGAAGTAATAACAGCACTTATTTCTTGGAGTGGTAATAAGATTAAATGTAGCGATGCATAGAGACACTAGTGTATTCCCAGCACATTATAAGCTCTCAATACATGTTAGACTAATTTTTGTGTGTGAAATTAGTCAAATTAATTATCTTTGGTCTTTATTTCATTTGCATGAGATGCCTACTTCGTGGAAGGTGAAGAAGCCCCAGACATTTTTCAGTTACTTGAACATTAAGAAGAGAATCAATATTAATAGAGTTTCCTAGGAAACCTTTCTACATTCATTTTTTTTTTTTAATTTGAGGATTTCCTAGGATTACTTGGCTTTAGAATCCAGGTTGATTTATCCATTAGGCAGCTCAGTGCCTAGGACCCACAGAAGACCACAAAAATAATTTATTTTAAAATCAGCAGAAAATATAAACTTTTAGGTAAACAGTGTTTCAATATATCATATCAACATACACATCTTTATACCAATACAGTCAAAAAATAACATTTAAAATATATTTTTATGGGGGCTTCCCTGGTGGCGCAGTGGTTGAGAGTCCGCCTGGCAACGCAGGGGACACGGGTTCGTGCCCCGGGCCGGGAAGATCCCACATGCTGCAGAGTGGCTAGGCCCGTGAGCTATGGCCGCTGAGCCTGCGTGTCTGGAGCCTGTGCTCTGCAACGGGAGAGGCCACAACAGTGAGAGACCCGTGTACCGCAAAAAAAAAAAAAAAAAATATATATATATATATATATATATTTATGAATGAAAAGCCCAAGAAGACAAAGCTGCCCAAGGTCTGTGAAAATCATAATGCTTGAGGGAAGAACACTCCTAAACTCATTCTACGAGGCCACCATCACCTTGACACCAAGACCAGACAAGGATGTCACAAAGAAAGAAAACTACAGGCCAATATCACTGATGAACATACATGCAAAAATCCTCAACAAAATACTAGCAAACAGAATCCAACAGCACATTAAAAGGATCATACACCATGATCAAGTGGGGTTTATTCCAGGAATGCAAGGATTCTTCAATATACGCAAATCAATCAACGTGATACACCATATTAACAAATTGAAGGAGAAAAACCATATGATCATCTCAATAGATGCAGAGGAAGCTTTCGACAAAATTCAACACCCATTTATGAGAAAAACCCTGCAGAAAGTAGGCATAGAGGGAACTTTCCTCAACATAATAAAGGCCATATATGACAAACCCACAGCCAGCATCGTCCTCAATGGTGAAAAACTGAAAGCATTTCCACTAAAATCAGGAACAAGACAAGGTTGCCCACTCTCACCACTCTTATTCAACTTAGTTTTGGAAGTTTTAGCCACAGCAATCAGAGAAGAAAAGGAAATAAAAGGAATCCAAATGGGAAAAGAAGAAGTAAAGCTGTCACTGTTTGCAGATGACATGATACTATACATAGAGAATCCTAAAGATGCTACCAGAAAACTACTAGAGCTAATCAATGAATTTGGTAAAGTTGCAGGATACAAAATTAATGCACAGAAATCTCTGGCATTCCTATATACTAATGATGAAAAATCTGAAAGTGAAATCAAGGAAACACTACCATTTACCATTGCAACAAAAAGAATAAAATATCTAGGAATAAACCTACCTAAGGAGACAAAAGATCTGTTTGCAGAAAATTATAAGACACTGATGAAAGAAATTAAAGATGATACAAACAGATGGAGAGATGTACCGTGTTCTTGGATGGGAAGAATCAACATTGTGAAAATGACTCTACTACCCAAAGCAATCTACAGATTCAA
This sequence comes from Mesoplodon densirostris, assembly GCF_025265405.1. Classification (NCBI taxonomy): domain Eukaryota; kingdom Metazoa; phylum Chordata; class Mammalia; order Artiodactyla; family Ziphiidae; genus Mesoplodon; species Mesoplodon densirostris. The sequence continues at coordinate 53,676,695 of NC_082665.1, forward strand.
TGCAATCCCTATCAAACTACCACTGGCATTTTTCACAGAACTAGAGCAAAAAATTTCACAATTTGTATGGAAACACAAAAGACCCCGAATAGCCAAAGCAATCTTGAGAATGAAAAACGGAGCTGGAGGAATCAGGCTCCCTGACTTCAGACTATACTACAAAGCTACAGTAATCAAGACAGTATGGTACTGGCACAAAAACAGAAAGATAGATCAATGGAACAGGATAGAAAGCCCAGAGATAAACCCATGCACACATGGTCACCTTATCTTTGATAAAGGAGGCAGGTATGTACAGCTGAGAAAGGACAGTCTCTTCAATAAGTGGTGTTGGGAAAACTGGACAGGGACATGTAAAAGTATGAGATTAGATCACTCCCTAACACCATACACAAAAATAAGCTCAAAATGGATTAAAGACCTAAATGTAAGGCCAGACACTATCAAACTCTTAGAGGAAAACATAGGTAGAACACTCTATGACATAAATCACAGCAAGATCCTTTTGGACCCACCTCCTAGAGAAATGGAAATAAAGACAAAAATAAACACATGGGACCTAATGAAACTTCAAAGCTTTTGCACAGCAAAGGAAACCATAAATAAGACCAAAAGACAACCCTTAGAATGGGAGAAAATATTTGCAAATGAAGCAACTGACAAAGGATTAATCTCCAAAATTTATAAGCAGCTCATGCAGCTCAATAACAAAAAAACAAACCACCCAATCCAAAAATGGGCAGAAGACCTAAATAGACATTTCTCCACAGAAGATATACAGACTGCCAACAAACACATGAAAGAATGTTCAACATCTTTACTCATTAGAGAAATGCAAATCAAAACTACAATGAGATATCATCTCACACCAGTCAGAATGGCCATCATGAAAAATTCTAGAAACAATAAATGCTGGAGAGGGTGTGGAAAAAAGGGAACACTCTTGCACTGCTGGTGGGAATGTGAATTGGTACAGCCACTATGGAGAACAGTATGGAGGTTCCTTAAAAAACTACAAATAGAACTACCATATGACCCAGCAATCCCACTACTAGGCATATACCCTGAGAAAACCATAATTCAAAAAGAGTCATGTACCAAAATGTTCATAGCAGCCCTATTTACAGTAGTCCAGAGATGGAAACAACCTAAGTGTCCATCATCGGATGAATGGATAAAGAAGATGTGGCACATATATACAATGGAATATTACTCAGCCATAAAAGGAAACGAAATTGAGGTATTTGTAATGAGGTGGATGGACCTAGAGTCTGTCATACAGAGTGAAGTAAGTCAGAAAGAGAAAGACAAATACTGTATGCTGACACATATATATGGAATTTAAGAAAAAAAATGTCATGAAGAACCTAGGGGTAAGACAGGAATAAAGACACAGACCTACTAGAGAATGGAGTTGGGGATATGGGGAGGGGGAACAGTAAGCTGTGATAAAGCGAAAGAGAGGCATGGACATGTATACACTACCAAACGTAAGGTAGATAGCTAGTGGGAAGCAGCCGCATAGCACAGGGAGATCAGCTCGGTGCTTTTTGACTGCCTGGAGGGGTGGTTTAGGGAGGGTGGGAGGGAGGGAGACACAAGAGGGAAGGGATGTGGGAACAGATGTATATGTATAACTGGTTAAATTTCTTATAAAGCAGAAACTAACACCATTGTTAAGAAATTATACTCCAATAAAGATGTAAAAAAAAATCATAATGCTTAAAATGTGATGTAGGTAATAGTATTTTCCCTAGGTGACAAAGTGAGTCAGCTGAACAAGGAAATGGCACTTTCCTTTGTTATTTTTCTGCTTGACTGCTGGTGGATGGGGGTGGGGAGGTTGTTGGCCAGGTGGAGTGGTGGACTTATCTTTTTAGAGTGTACCAGGCATATTTTTCTCAGGCTAACATTGACATAAATCATCACAGTAACATCAGCATATGGAAGGACATAGCAGAAAGAAATGTAGGTGAATAAGGCCAGGGTGAGTAATTCAGATAATAGGGAAAGGGTAATAGAGACAGAAACGATTTTTACTATTCTTCAGATAGGAGGCACCTCATTTAAAATCATACAAATAATTTTTAAACCCACTGGATAGCTAAAATAAAGTCATAGAGATATGTATTGTTACAAATATTACAGAAGTCCCTTTGCTCATGAGGAACGAAGTTATATTTAAAACATGCTGACATACAAGTGCAATGTCTTAACAAAAAGAATCTGAACTTGTTGCTAAGGCAAGCCCTGTGCTTAAGCCTTTGGTGTAGGTATTTGAGCTCAGTATCTGATGTCTCATAAGGACGTTTTGGACATATCAGGATGTGTCACACTTACTAACAGTAAGGAGGAGACTTTTTCTTCTTGTTGCTTGGTTTTGTGGTATTGTATGAAATTATATTTACAAATTGCTTTCATTATGGGCTTGGAGTTGTTCAACATGTTGCAAAGTGCTAGGAATCTCCAAAATAAAAAAGGTAAAACAATTTCTCAACAGACAGGGATTTAGAAATCACTGGTTTCCTCTATATGCCCAAAACATGCATTTTAATTATAATCTACAACAGGAATCTTCTAAGAAATCTTGAGAATACAATTTTGAATATACTGTATAACACTCAGTTCAGCAAATCTCACTCATAGCCTGCAATAAAAATTTAGACACCCACAGTGTGGGTGAACTGTCCTAGGGACTGGAACTCTGCCAACTCTTCCACAGTTGAAGGAGCTCTAATTTACTTGGGAAAACCATTTCACTTCTCTTAACCTCAGTTTCCTTATCTTTATACTAGAGGTTGTAATTCTTACTTTACTCAAGTATAGTGAGGCTCAAGTCAGACAATGCCTATAAAAGTGCTTTGAAAAACTGAAAGATCTCTGAAAATATAAGATACGGTTGTTACTGTCCTTTGGGCTCAGTTTTGACACCATGGCAATAACTGTGAGATTTTCATAAGAGTAGTCTGGGACTTGGGGCTAATTTGTGGACTTAAAAACATCTGTACGTGTAATTTAAGATTTAGTTCAACAGCAGTGTCCTGGGCCATGATGGTTCTGTTAGGCCTAATAAAAGCAAACACCTCTAAATAGCAACAAACTCAGTTGCCCTTTGTTGTCTACTTAGCCATTCTGCAAAGTGATTTGTTTTTCTCCTTGCAAATGTGTTAGTTCACAGTCGCCACTGAAAATTGTCAATGAAAATAATAAATGTGCAATGACAACAAATTGGTCAGAATCTTTGACTTCAGTTGTTAATCGAAGCCTATCCAATTTGAATGTTTTTCTTGGAAGCCATGATTATAAGATCTTCACACCTAAAGTACATCCCTAAAATTAATAACCAGATGTGTAATTTTGCAGAGATAGGACCTAAATTATTTATGCAGATTAGCTTCTTAGAATTTGTGACTGACAAAGACAAAACTATGCAGATGACTTTGGAAACCTCTTTGGAGCTTCAGGTTTCACTTTTCTGTTTATTACTATCTTTCAACTAACTTTATTGAGTACCTACTATGTACCCAGTGCTACTACATATATCATTTCATGTAATCTTCATAAAGATTCCATTTTAAGACGAAGGAAACTGAACTTCATAAAACTTAAAAATCTATTCAAGATGACACAGCTATCAGCGACGGGACTTCCTACTTACAGACTCCAAGACCGGCGTTCTTTCAAAAACAACACAGTTTATCACCCAGATCTACCCTCTAGACGGAGAGTGCCCTCATATTTTTTCTGTCCTTCTAGTCAAAACTTGATCTCAGGAAAGAATTTGACAAACTGATTCACAATAAGGCGGTAGGACATAAATGACCTGAAAGGCTTAAATTCATATCTAACACAAGGAGATGTATCTTTTACTAGGGGAAAAGACTAAATGTAATATTATGTCATATGCTTGAAACACTTCCCAAAATTTTAGACATCAAGATGCAAGTGGGTTAAAGAAACTAATCAATACTCTGAAATCATGTTGCATAAGTGATCCTCCCCAATTAAATAAGTGGTACCCAGAACTGCAACTGTGACAGATGGACTGATGCTTTACTACTTTCATGAAAAGCTTGAAGTTAAATTTGTAACTGCTTCTTATGGCCTTTGCTCATATAAAGTCACTTGCAGTGAGATTGCTGTCAAGTTGGCACTAGCAGTTTATGTAAAATATTTCCCCTGCTCCTCCTCCAAAAACCACAACAAAGATAGATGATATATCACATATATTTTTTAAAAACATGGCTACAACCAAAAGTAAGATACACATCTCTGAAGACCAGAAACAAAAACACAAAACAGTAAGTGTGGTTTAATTCACAGGCCTACTGAGTTCCAGGATGAGAAACGAGCAGAAGTGGCCAGGGATTTATCTCCTGAGGGTCAAAATGGGTAGGAGAACACAGCTGGTTTCAGTGAGTGAAATAGAAAGTTAGGCCAGGGCATCCATGGTCAGAGGCAAACATCAAGTTTTTGCCTAGAGGGTTAGGAGGAAGCACAAATAGTTGCTTCACCAAAGCTGGGCCAAGACCCAACTAAGTTAGTAATGTATCCATAATATCCTTGCATTATGAGAGCTCTGGTTGCCAATAAAAGGGCAAGGCAGGTAGAGACAACTCTAAAACGGTCACACATGGAAAGGTGAGAAAGAAGAGATTAAACAAAACCAAAGAAAGAAAGAAATCAGGAAATGTATATTGAAGAAAACACACTAAAATTTCAAAGCATACAAAGAGAAAAAAATTAATCATGAAAGATAGCCATCAAACAAACGTTAGTCTGGTAACATGTTTAGTAATTCAAAAAAGACTTAAGTATGTACATTTATGATCTTAAATATATTTAAGGTCTTGAAATGCATGAATGAAGGAAAGAACAAATGATTATAATACTGAAAAGAGGGGTAAGAATAAAAAACGTGTGGCTATAAAAAAGTACTGAAGAAAAATCTTAGAAATGAAAAATGTAGCCTTTGAAATTATGTAACAATAGCCAAAAAACCTGAGTAAACTGGATGAACAATCAGGTTGGAAGAGCTGAAGAGAATATTAATAAAGAGCACTGAGGATGTGACCTAGAGCATGTAAAAGAAAGATAAAGGAAGGGAAACTATGATGTCAACGTTACAACAGACTTGGAGAATGGTTCAACTTAAAATTTTTTTCCCATAAAATTTTCATAAGAGAAAATAACAATATTTAAAGAGATAATAGCTTAGAAATCTCCAGACTGAAGTACCAAATCCTCACTTAGAAAATGCAGACAGAGAGTTAAAGATAAAAGTGAACAATCTGTACCTTGACAATCATAGTGAACCTGTAAAATATCGTGGCTAAAGAGAAAAATCTTAAAACTTCCCTGGGAGAAAAGCAAATTATCTGATAATTAGAGTGAGAGCAGACATTTCTTGAGAAGCAATAGGGCCCAGAAGACAATGAAGCAATAGCTTCAAAGTGCTGAAGAAAAAGACACCAAACTTACTATTGGGTTGGCCAAAAAGTTCGTTCTGTTAATGAATACGTTGTTCAGTAAACTTCTTGGTGAAAATGAAAGATGTGTCTTTTATTTGTACTTAAAACTGAATGCACTTTTTGGCCAATCCAATATTATGTGCACCCTAAACCATCACTCAAGCGTAAGGACGCTAGGAAAACATTTTTAACACATAAACAACTAAAGGAATTTTTCACCCATACACTTTGGCTGAAAAAAGTCTGAAGTTTTTACTTTAGCAAACAGAAAAGTGTATCTGGATGGAAGGAGTGGGATGCAAAAAGCAACTGTGAGGGGAAAAAAGATAATATGTGTTTGTACATTTGATTAAAAATAAGTAATTTTTGTTGATTTTTTTATTGTTTCTTTTTAAAAAGAAGAAACTAAAACTCTAGATAGAAATAATATATGTGGTCTTGTTTGAGAGGAGGAAAGAGATGCTAAATTACTTTAAATGTCAGAAAAACCTAAAGTTTAGAACATATAGGCTCAACCTCAGGTAGCCCATTTGCTGAAAAAGTGGGTTGATGTGCTGCTAAGTGACACAGGCCAGTTCCACTTCTCTGACTTTCCTTGTTTCTTAAATGGTAAAAAATAGATGTTGATAAAATAAACAAAAAATAAAGACAGAAATCAAGAATCCTTACATGGTAATTATAGATCTAAATATATATCTAAAACATGTAACCACTAAAATAATAGAAGCACAATTGATGAATTTATACAAGCAAAACATAAAAAAAGGATTAAGAAGAACTTTATTATTGTAGCAGAAAGGTAAGAAAAGAAGGAAAAGAACCTAGGAAAATCAAAGAGAAAAGGAAACAACATGCCAGATACATGTCAAAATCATTAATCCACTCATGCATTAAAATATATAATCTATCAGAATATAGTTTTTAAAATCTATATTAAATGGTTCTTTAAGAGACATAAATAAAGCCAAATAATATATAAAGAGAAGGATATAAAGCGAAATAGGAATAAAAATGATTCTTATATATTGATTATATTAATAAAAAGAAAGCTGGTAGAGTACTACTAAATAATGAAATTACTAACTAGAATTTAAAACCAAAGCCCAACAAGGATGAGCATCTCCATAATAATAAAATATTCACCAGTGAATACAAATATAAATTGTGATACTCTAACAATATATAATTACAGTACATAAAATTGATAGGATTATAAAAAGAAATGAACAAATACATAACTACAGTGGGAAACTTTAAAATATTCTCCAATGTATGTTAGAGGTGGCAATACAAAAAAATCACAAAAAGTTGAGCTCCTCAGTAATTGGTGCTGGGTCAACTGGCTTTGCATAAGGTAAGAACATAGTAAGATTCCCTATCACAAACTGTACACACCAAAATAATCCTGTCTGATCTAACACCTAAAGATAAAAAGCAAAATTTAAAAACTTTTGGAAGAATACGGATGAGATTATTTTTCTTATTATGTGGAAGGGAAGAATTTCTTAAATAAGACAAGTAGTCATGAAGTAAATATAGATTAATTCAATACATAACAATTCAAGGTATAAGAAGAGAATTTTTCACTTATGTAACTAAAATAAGGTAACTATAATGTTAAAAAGAATTCATAAAAGTGAATAAGAAAGAAAAAATAATCAATTTAGTAAACAAGTAGACAATGTAAATGGAAAGCAATTTGGAGAAGAGCAAACTTGAATATTCAAAGAAAAAAGTTTAAAATAATGCTCAACCTCAAAACTAATCCAGAAAATAAAATTTAGATAGAAATGATGGATTCTTTTACACCAATAAGAATGGAAAAAATTTTTAATTTTGACCCTTCCAATTATAATTGAGAATGTGAGTAAATAAAAACTCTCATATTCTGGGGAAAGTATACAGTCTAAGCACCACTTTACAGATTGGTGATATAAAGTTGAAGATGCTTCTATCTGTGCTAAGGCAATTCTCCTCATACATCCACATACCAGAGACCCTCCTGCACATCTCATGAGGATTCCAATAAGAATGTTTATTTTAAAGCAATTTGTAATAGTGAAATGTCAGAAACTAATAAATCAATATCAAAAGGAGAATGGGTAATAAAATGTATATTCTTACATGTGACATGAGTCAACATGAATAGATTTCAAAAATGTAAGATGGAATGAAAAACAAAATCAAGTTGCAAATGATAGCACACAATGATATCACTTATGGACATTTAAAATATGCAATGTTTTGATAGTGACAACATATGTATGATATAAAATGCAAAAGCATCAATGGATTGAATACACAAGGTTTTGATGGTGGTGGCCTCTGGATGGTTCAGGGATAAGTAGAGTGATGGAGACCAACTGTATCCATAATAATTTCATTTCTTTTGTGAAAATATGTCTGAAGCAAATATGACAAAGAGTAAATATTTTTCATCCTGGGTAGTGGATGCATGTATGTGTGTGTTATTTTCTTAACTTTTCTGGCTCTTAAAACTTTTTCAAGACCTGAAATAATAAACCAAACCTGCTAGTGTATTTGCAAGATGGTGAGCTTGCAGTCAGCTGAGGCTCTCTTTAGTTGTATCTCATGCCTTCCTTGAGTTATATCTTTTATTTATTAGAGGAAAATGATTTATTTTATTCCTTTGGTTTCAAGGAAGAGGAATTTTTCCTAAATAGTCCTGGCTTTTTGTCCTAACCTTTACTGCCCCTGACTTGATTATAACTCAACCCCTTCTCTCTCTCTTTGGAGCCAGTGGCTTGAAGTGAACATTCATTCTTTGTTCTCCCTAAATTCATTTCCAGTTTTCTAGATTGTTAAAGCAGTCTTTAAATTTGGATGCTACATTAGGTCCCATTTATTTATTTTTGGTTTTTATTTTCATTACTCTAGGAGGTGGATTGAAAAAGATCTTGCTGTGATTTATGTCAAAGAATGTTCTGCCTATGTTTTCCTCTAAGAGTTTTAAAAGCTTTTGCACAGCAAAGGAAACCATCAACAAAAAGAAAACACAACCCTCAGAATGGGAGAAAGTATTTGCAAACGGTGCAACCGACAAGGGATTAATCTCCAAAATATACAAACAGCTTATGCAGCTCAATATAAAAAAAAAAGCCAATCAAAAAATGGGTAGAAGATCTAAATAGACATTTCTGCAAAGAAGACATACAGATGGCTAAAAAGCACATGAAAAGATGCTCACTAATTATTAGAGAATTGCAAATCAAAACTACAATGAGGTATCACCTCACACTGATCAGAATGGCCATCATCAAAAAATCTACAAACAATAAATGCTGGAGAAGGTGTGGAGAAAAGGGAACCCTCCTACACCATTGGTGGGAATGTAAATTGGTACAGCCACTATGGAGAACAGTATGGAGGTTCCTTAAAAAACTAAAAAAAGAGCTACTATATGATCCAGCAATCCCAATTCTGGGCATATATCCAGAGAAAACGTAATTGGAAAAGATACACACACCCCAATGTTCATTGCAACACTATTTACAATGGCCAGGACACGGAAGCAACCTAAATGTCCATCAACAGAGGAATGGATAAAGAAGATGTGGTACATATATACAATGGAATATTACTCATCCACAAAAAAGAACAAAATAATGCCATTGCAGCAACATGGATGGACTTAGAGATTGTCATTCATACTGAGTGAAGTCAGACATAGAAAGACAAATATCATATGATATCTCTTATATGTGGAATCTAAAAAGGGCTAAAAATGAACTTATCTACAAAACAGAAACAGAGTTGCAGATGCAGAAAACAAACTTATGGTTACCAGGGGTTAAGGGGGGGAGGGATAAACTGGGAGAATGGCATTGACATATACACACTACTATATATAAAATAGATAACTAACAAAGACCTACTGTATTGCACTATACAGTAGTACTATACAGTAGTAGCACTATACCGTACAGCACTATACACTCTACTATAGCTGTATAGTATAGCAGAGTATAGGGAACTCTACTCAATACTCCATAATGGCCTATATGGGAAAACAATCTAAAAAAGAGTGGATATATGTATATATATAACTGAATCACTTTGCTGTATACCTGAAACTAACACAACATCGTAAATCAACTATACTCCAATAAAAATTTTTTTTAAAAAATTTGGATGCTACGTAGGAATATTTCCTTTCAGGCCTATGATCCGAAATTTTATATTAACAAGGTAAAATGGTAGCACAATGGCAATTTGATTTTATGTTTCTTTTTTTAAAATTCTCAGACAATAGGCATGTTGGTGGCCTAAATAGAACCTAAGTGTTGCACACAGAATGAAGAAAATAGCCACACATTTAGGAAAAGATATAAAGATACTTATGCTGAAAATAATTTGTATTCAGTTCTAAAAAGAGTCTCAATACACCTAGGAATGGATGTAAAGTTATGTGGGCTAAAAATAATTTTCTTCCAGGTCTGTAAAGAGTATTAATATCTATACATGTTGCAAGCTCTTAGCAGTTTTTTTGAGGACTGCAGTAACTCATGTTCCTATGCATTTTGATGAGCACAAATGGAAACATTCAAGACTTATGTAATAATAACACCCTATGTATTAGATAATGACTTTCTCTAAATAATGCATTTTTACTTTGTAAGCATTCTTTTAAAAAGTCAAAAAGTAGCAAATCTTAGAATAGTTTCCATTAACTAGATTTGATCTAAATATTTTGGTATGCCAAATTTTGATATGATATTCAGAGACACTCTAATGAATGCACAAGATTTTTGTCATTTTTTGTCTGTTTATGGTAATGTAAGAAATGTCAAAAGCAATGGAGTTATTTTAAAAACAGTACTCCAGAAGAACAAACATATCTTTCTTTCTATTTAAAAACTCTGCTCCTAGAATAATACCATTTGGGGATTTCTATATTAGTTCCACTCCCTGCCCCCAAACAAAGATAAAGCCTATAACTGCCAACTCTCATTCATACAAGGGTGACTAGTTAAGCAGAGTCCTTTGCCACACTATTTATTTTTAAAATCACGTTTGGTACTTTCTTTTTTAAAAAAATTTTATTGGAGTATAGTTGATTTATAATGTTGTATTAGTTTCAGTTGTACAACAAAGTGAATCGGTTATACATATACATATATATCCACTCTTTTTTTTTTTTTAGATTCTTTTCCCATATAGGCATTACAGAGAATTGAGCAGAGTTCCTTGTGCTATGCAGCAGGTTCTCATTAGTTATCTGTTTTATATATAGTAGTGTGTATATGTCAATCCCAGTCTCCCAGTTTATCCCTCCCTGCCTCTTTGCCACACAATTTAGATGATCAGCCTGAAGACATTTATAGTAGGACTTTTAGATAGTTCTTTGTTTTTCCTAACCTATTGCCATTTTCTGCAAGATAGCAACATATAAGCCGGTGGTAAATATTTTTCAACTATGACACACGCAAATGATAATGTTGATGGTGAGAAACATGAACATTTTGTGTATCCTCATCTACCCCATTGTCCTGCCGAAGTCTCCTGGTAACACTGCCCCTTTGATGCCTCAGTAATGCTATCTGAAGAGCATTGTGTTGGGAAGAGTGTGAGCTTGGAGACCCTTGTTCTTTCAGTGCTAGCACTTCTCTGCCTGCCCACACAGGCCAGGCTATGAACAAGGTTGAGGAAGGCTCTGCATGGGACTGGAAGACCCATCCAGTCCCTCACTCCCAGATCCTCCCTATGTGGTGTCTAAACATGCTTTCCCAGGAAGCTCTGTACATCTCCCACTCTAACCCAGTCTTGTACCCTCCTGACCCAACAAACCCTTCTATTTTGTTCCCTAAAACTTGAGTCAGTCATCATCGATTTACCCTTTATGTTCTGCCCCTTCTGAAGTCTTCATTCCCTTATTTATCTTAACACATAACATGTCTCGCCCCTGGAAACCCTGCTTTCCCTTTGACTCCTTCACGTCATGCTTGTTTCCTCTCCTATTTTCTTTCTTTCTTCTTCTTCATGCCCTTTTCAGAATCTTCTCCCCCCTCCATTTTTCCTAAAAATCCCCAGAATCTTTGAAGGTTATGATATCAAACAATGTCATTCCTCCTTATTATAGTCATCGTCCACTCTTGAAGATTTAACTACCTAAATTACAATCTCAATTGTTCTCACTCTAATATTAACGCACACTTCTGTCTCTTTTGCTGGTGCCCTTGCTGAGTTCCCCAATCTGGCTGGAGTCCAAGTTGAACCCTAGGGCCTGCATACTTCACAGACTGTATACATTTAGATCTCTCTATACCCTACCACCTTCACTTTCAGACTTGGATAGATTGTTACTCTGTTTGATAACACAGCTTGGAACTGTGGGGGTCAGCATCTCCTGATGTGACCCCTGAGCAATCGGAAAGGGAGATGAAAGAGAGCAGGGCACATAAGTATCTATCTCTCCCTTTCAGACTGCTGCAGTGTATGTTTTCCCCTTGCCAACTTTCCAGAGAAGCCTCACACGCTGAGTAAAACACCTGCTTGATGACCTACCTCATCTCTTTATAAAGTGTACTTCTTAGCACGACTTCTCATTACATCAGGTCCACCTTTCCTTGCCTCATCTCTCTCAATTTCTTCATCTTCAATGCCCTGGACTTTCACCTACTGATAAAGTATAAGCATTTTAATCCCTTTCTCAGACTTTATTTTCTGGAAACCTGGGGCAAAGACAAATAGTTAATATCCATGACTATATATTTTGTGGAGGCCAGAGGGAAATCAATGAGAAACTTTCAAGGTGAAATTAAGAACGTATCATATTCTACTTCAGTGGACCCTTCATTTTTGACCATGTGCATAAGAAAAATGATGCTCAGAGTTTACTGAGCCACAGATAACATCTTTTTTCTGTTTCCTTTACTAGTGGGTGTTTCTGATTTTTCACTTGAGATTACATTTTATTATTTGTTGTTTTCTTAATAAAAATGAAGTAACAGTCTCTGGCTATTATAACTATGATCAATAAAGTAAAAGCTAAATATGTTAACAATGAATGAAAATACCTAAAATGGAAATTTTAGAAATAAAAATATGTTTTCTTAAATTAAAAAAAAATCTCTGGATGGACATAATAGCCAAATGAACATGCTGGATGAAAAAGTAAATGAACTTGAATAAAAATAGAAACAGAAATCATCCAAGGTAAAAAATAGAACTAAGATTGGAAAAAAGTGAATAGAATCTCAAAAATCTGTTTCAGAAGTCATCAAACTATGGCCCATGGGCCAAATCAACCTGCAAGCTAAGAATGTTTTTTACATTTTTAAAGTATTGTTTTAAAAAAAAGAAAAAACACTCATGAACATTCATGTTCATAGCAGCATTATTCACAATAGCCAAAAGGTGGAAGCAACCCAAGAATTCATCAAGGAATGAATGGATAAACAAAATTCAATACATGAATACAATGAAATATTATTCAGTCTTAAAAAGGAAGGAAATTCTGACACATACTACAACATGGATGAAGCCTGAGGACATCATACTAAAAGAAAAGACAAACACTATATTATTTCATTTATATGATGTGCCTAGAATAGTGAAATTTATAGAGACAAAGAGTAGAATGGTGGTTGCTGGGGGGGGGGCGTGGATGGCTATTGTTTAATGGGTACAGAGTTCCAGTTTTTCAAGATAAAGAGATTTCTGGAGTTAAATGGTGGTGATGGTTGCACAGCAATGTAATGTACTTAATACCACTGAAGTGTACATATTAAAATGGTTAAGATGGCCAATTTTATGTGTATTTTACCACAATTAAACATTTTTTAAAAGAAATAGAAAAATATGTAACAGAGATCATATATGGCCTGCAAAGTCTACATTATGTATTGTCTGGCTCTTTACAGAAAAAGTTTGCTGACCTTTGATGATCAAATACATTAATTTGGTTTCAGAAGCAGAGAAAAAAGAATGAGGGAGAAGAATATTTGAGGAAATAATGATTAAAAATTTCCAAATTTGATAAACAAAAACAAATTTGAAGCTACAAGATGCTAGAGGAAAACCAAACAGGGTAAACACAAAGAAGCTCAGCTAAGACACATATTACTCACACATCAAACTGCTGAGAGCCAAAGATAAAGAGAAAATCCAACAAATAGCAAGACAAAAATTGCATAAGGGCAAGAAATAAATGTTCTGAATCAGAAACCATGGAGACCAGAACAAAAGATCAGATCAACAACTTTAAAATGCTGAAAGAAACGAAACAGTCAATGAAGAATTCTATATCCAAATTATCATTAAAAAATGAAGATGAAATAAAAGCATTTTCAGATTAAAAAAACTAGAAGCAGTAGATCTGTACTGGAAGGACTAGTAAAGAAAGAGGAAGCTATTCAAGAAAAGCAAAAAGACTTTGGATGGAAAACCTGAAATTCAGAAAAGAATGATGAACATTGGAAATGGTACATATCTGGGTAAATGCAAAAGTCTATTCTTATGTTTCTTTTTGTCATTTTCTTCTATTTCTTTATAAACTATATACCTGTTTGAAAACATAACATTATGGAGTTTATAATGTGTGTAGATGTACTGCATATAACAATTATAACATAAGGGACAGGGAGGACATGGCCCTACACGGTTGTTAGATTTTCATATTTTACATAAAATAGTACATTGTAGTACTAAACATGGACTCAGAAAAGTTAAGGATGTATATTTTAAGACCTGGAGCAACCGAAAAAAAAAAAAAAAGGAAAGAAGTATAACTAAAAAACAAACAAGAAAATTAACATGGAATTTAAAAAAATTATTCAAATATTTTTAGGAGTAAAAAATATAAAGTGAAAAAAACAAAAGAGACAATTATTCTCATTCTTCTTTTACAATCACCTTTCTCACTCTAGCTGGGAAAGTTTCTCACTTTTTAGGACAAATGTGATTAGATTAAGCCAGCCAGATAATCCAGGATAATTTTCTGATTTCAAGGTCCTTAACCTTAATGACATCTACAAAGTCCCCTTTACCATGCAAAATGCCATATTCACAGGTTCTGGGGATTAGAACATAGACATCTTTCGTGGTCATTATTCTGCCTATCATAGTGCCCTCTAGCCTCCAAATATTCATGTTCCCTTGGTAGGCAAAATACACTCACCTCATCCCATGATCCCCCAAACTCTGAGCCCATTACAGCATCAACTAATTCTAAATTCTCATTTAAATCTCATCATCTCAAAACCACCTAATCCTATCACCTAAATCATCTAAATTACATATCAGAGAGGCTCTGTGTATAATTCACCCTAGTATACAATTCCTCTTTTTCTTTGGACCTTTGAAGTTAAAGAAGAATTATCTGCTCCCCAAATATGATGATAGTACAAGCATAGGATAATAGCTCTAGAATTTCAGTCCAAAAGCATATTGGAAGTGGGAAGAAAAAAAAGTCACTTGTCCCAAAATATACAGAAATTCAACCAGGCAAACTCCATTTGGTCTTGGTCTATACCTGGGAATAATCCTCTTTGTCACTAGACTTCCACCCTCTGGATTTGAGGCTCTAATCCTCAGAGCCATCCTTCCCTTTCAAGGCAAAGTAGCACATGTTTATAACTGAGTAGTTTTATCAGTCTGTTTCCTGACTATGGAATTTCAGGATCAGACAGACTTCTTTCATTTTGCACTTTCCCTTTCAGTTCAACCTGGCAGTGTTTCTGCTGGTATACAATTCTCAGGAACCTTATGGGTCTCCTGTGTATGTCACAGGGATTCAATCCACTAGAAAAGAGGCTTGTGCACAGATTTCCCTACACAATCTCTTCTTTGTTGTTGGCTTTTGCTGAGATGGTGGGGGGCAAGACCCTTAAGCTTCTAAGTTGCTCTCTTTTTTGATGAAATTTATGAGTTACATCCTTAATGTCTTCACAGAACCTTTGATATAATTAAATATTTGAACTTTTGATCTTTCTGAGTTATTAGCACATGGTTGTAGGTTACAACCTTGGCTTTTTCTGACAATGAATCTCTTAATTTTGGCATTTTCTAAAATCTCTCTTGATTTTGGCATTTTCTAAAATCTAGATAGGCTGAGAACTTCCAATATCATCAAGTTATAGTTCCATCTTGTTTAACGTTCTTCTCTCAGTTTCTTTTTACATTTTACTCTAGGCAGAAAGAAAAGACCAAACAATACATTCAACATTTAGCTTGGAAATCACAGCTAAATTCCAATTTCATTTTTTACAACTTCTGCTTTCCACATAACTCTAGGACACAGTTATACTAAGTTTTCTGTCACAATATAATAAAGATTTTTTCTTCAGTTTCAAATAATATGTTCCTTATTTCCTTCTGAGCCTTCACTGACAGCACCTTTAAAATCCATATTTCTCCTTACAGTATTTTCAAGATAGTCTAGGCTTTCTCTCTTTTTTTTTCATAGCATAGTTTTTAATGTATTTTATCTATCAAACACGAATCTCAGCTAAATACAAACAAAAATCGTTTTTATTCTCAAAGCTATGTTAGTTTACAAATCCCAATTTATCAGAATTTTAAAACAAAAAGAGATGGTTCCCTTTTTCTTCATACATTTTCAGTATGATACATACATTTTCAAAATGATACATACTGAAAACATCTGTGCTGAGTTTTTTGAAGCAAATTCTATGAGACTAATAAGCACTGACAAAGAACACAAGATTGTGAAATGCTATCTTCTGTTGCTTTCACTTAAGCAAACACACTGAATTTCAGCCTTTTCTATCATGCTCCTCAAACTTCTCCAGCCTCTGCTCAATGCTCAGTTCCAAAGCCAATCTATTTTCACATTTTAGTATTTATTACAAAAGCATCCTGCTTTCAGCTACGAAAATCTGCATTAATTTTCTATTGCAGTAATAACAAATTACTGCAATCTTTGTGGCTCAAAACAACACAAATATGGCATGGGGGACTGGTCCAAGATGACAGAGGAGAAGGACTTGGCAGGTGAGAAGCTCACCTCCTCCCAGGAATACATAAAAAATACGTCTACATGTGGAACAATTCCCAGAGAATACCTACTGAAAGCTTGCAGAAAATCTCATATAACCAAAGCTACAAGAAAGATCCCCCTGTAACCAGACAGGACAAAGGGAAAAAGGAGAAGAAGAGGAATAGGAACAGGACCTGCACCACTGGGAGGGAGCTGTGAAAGAGGAAAGCTTTCCTCACCCTGGGAACATTTTTCACTGAGTGGTAGGTCTTCTGGGACAGGTAGGGAGTTTTAGAGGCTGGAGAGGAGAGTGCGGGAGCTGGCCTGTGGTACCGCAGGGTAGAAAGAGACCTACACAGACAATCTTGGACATGTTGTCACAATTTCCACCCCAAGAAGCATGGCTGCTGGTGTGTGCAGTGACTGGGTGGTGAAACTCGGGCTTCAGTGGAGAGACTTGGTTTGGCTGCATGGAGACAGCCCAAAGGGCCTGGAGTGTGGCCAGGCTGCAGCTGAGGGCACATGTAGGACAGAGCATCAGTCTGCCGTAGGAGCCCCATTGTCAACACAAGGGGAAGGGAGGGATGTGGGTCCACCAAGCCACCTCACTGTCAATGTGTTCACAATGGGGCATGGCTCTGGGCCACCATGGGTTCTTCAAACTTGATGGGCATTCACATGTGGAGGCAGGGCTGAAATCTGAGCTGATTACCAACAATCCCACTGCAGGCATGGAGAAGCAGCTCCAATGTATTCTTGCTCCAGTGGAATTTGGGACCAGTACTGCACCTGCCTCTGAGCACCATCTGGGCTGATGGTCTGTGGGCTCAGGGGACTCAGATCCAGTGGATTTGCATGCTGGCAGCTTTGTGAGCATGCATGCATGCTTAAGGGACTTCCAAGCTGATTACTGGAGCCCCTAAGAGGAGGCAGCTGCCAAAGGCAGTGTCATCAGCAGTGATCTCTGTGGGCACATACACTGGGTGGCAGGCGGCATCACAGTATCATATGGATGGGTGGGCATCTATTAGGGAGGAACACACTGTGGCTCCTTTCTCAAGGGGAGTGCTCCAGTCCTGCCTACTTCACAGCACAACTTAGAACCATATCTGAGGACTTCTATTACAACAACTGGGAGCAGCCCCTACCCCACAGGGCTGTGAAACCCATAGAGCAAAGAGGAGGCCCTACCCAACAGCCAGCATGGGCTCCCTTCACCACAACAATAAACACACCCCCTATTAAAAGGACAGGGGCCAGCACACCCTGAGGAAAGACATGGCAAGCATCCATACCAAAAACAGCCCTCTCACCAAAAATATTGGACTCAAGCAGGCTACACAGAGGCACTCCCACATAAAAACAACCCTTCAAGACCATAGTAGATAACTGTTTCTCCTAAATTCATAGAGTCAGAGAAATATAACAAAAATGAAAAAGCAAAGGAATTACTCCCAATTAAAAGAACAAGAGAAGTCCTCTGAAAGAAGAATGAAACAGACTGCTCCAGTCTACAAGACTCTGATTCAAATAGGAAGAAATAAAAATGCTGAAGGAATTAAGAAAAGCTATCAATAGAAACGTGGATCATTGTAACTAGAAACTATAAAGAGGAGTGGGCACAAACTATAATTTGCCCACAATCAAAATTAGACAACTCAACTGCCAAGATGAAAACTGAGCTAAAGGCAATGAACAGCAAGATAAATAATGCAAAAAAAACAAATAAGTGATCAGGAAAATAAAATAACAAAAATCACCCAATCAGAACAGCTAACAGAAAGACAAACGAAAAAACAAAAAAGAAAGCAACATATGAGATTTATTGGATCTATGCATAACAGGAATCCCAGAAGGAGAAGAAAAAGAAAAGGGGATCGAAAATGTATTTGAAGAAATTATGGCTGAAAATTTCCCAAACCTAAAGAAGAAAACAGCCAGATACAGGAAGCACAGAGTGTCCCAAACAAGATTAACTCAAACAGATCTACACCAAGACATATCATAATTAAAATGGTAAAACATAAAGACAAAGAGAAGACTCTAAAGGCAGCAAGAGAAAATCAAAGAGTTAGTTACAAGGAAACCCCCAATAAGGCTATCACCTGATTTCTCTACAGAAAGTTTACAGGCCAGACAGGAGTGGCAAGATATATTCAAAGTCCTTAAAGGGATCTACAATTTTGGATACTATATACAGCAAGATTATCATTTAGAATAGAAGGAGAGAGAAAGAATTTCTCAGACAAGCAAAAACTAACAGAATACAGCAATACCAAACCTATCTTAAAGGAAATATTGAAAGGTCTTCTTTAAATACAGAAGCAGCAAGAATCTATAGGAAAGAGAAAATCACAGTAGGAAAGGTAAATATATAAAAAGATTGAAGCTCACTTAAACCAGTATATAGGTTAAAAAACAATTTAAAAATTCTGTGAAAGTGATTATAACTACAATGAATAGTAAAAGGATAAACATGAAGATGTAAAATAGGATATAAAAATCACAAGATGTGGGGGAGGGGAGTAAGAAAATGTAGATTTTTAGAATGTATTTGAGCTCATATGCCTACCACTCTAAAGCAAGTTGATACAGTGGTGGGTTAACATACTTGAAAAACAGGGTAACCACAAATCAAAAACATACAATGGAGTCATAAAAACCCAAAAGAAAGGTAGTTAAGCATACTACAAAAGAAAACCATCAAACCACAAGAGAAAAAACAAAAAGAAGAAAGGAATAAAGAAGAAATAACAAAATCAACTGGAAAACAAGGTTTAAAATGGCAATAAATACGTACTTATCAGTAATTACTTTAAATGTCAATGGATTAAATGCTCTGATCAAAAGATACAGAGTGGAAGATTGCATAATAAAACAAGAATCTACAATAAGCTGTCTACAAGAAACCCACTTTAGGGTGAAGGACACATATAGATTGAAAGTGAGGGGATGGAAAAAGATATTTCATGCAAATGGAAATAATAAGAAAGCAGGAATAGCAATACTCATATCAGACAAAATAGACTTCAAAACAAAGGCCATAAAGAAAGTTAAAGGACACTACATAATGATGAAAGGATCAATAAAAGGAGTGGATATCATACTTGTTAATATATATGCACCCAATAGAGGAGGACCTAAATAAATAAAACGAATACTAGCAGACATAAAGAGAGAAAGTGATAGGAATACAATAATAGTAGGAGACCTTAACACCCCAATGATATCAATGGGCAGATCTTCTAGAAAGAAAATCAATAAGGCAACAGAGACCCTAAATGACACAATAAAACAGTTAGACTTAATTGATATCTATAGAACACTACATCCAAAAAACCCGAATACACATGCTTTTCAACCACACATGGAATGTTCTCTAGGATAGACACCATACAAGAACACAAAACAATCCTCAACAAATTTAAGAGGATAGAAATTATTTCAAGCATCTTTTCTGACCACAACAGCATGAAACTAGAAATCAACCACAGGGTGGGGGGAAAAGAGAAAAAAACAATTACATGGAGACTAAATTATATGCTACTAAAAAACCAATGGATCAACAGTGAAATCAAACAGGAAACTTAAAAATACCTCAAGACAAATGACAATGAGGGCCTCCCTGGTGGCCCAGTGGTTGAGAGTCCGCCTGCCGATGCAGGGGATACGGGTTCGTGCCCCGATCTGGGAGGATCCCATATGCCGCGGAGCGGCTGGGCCCGTGAGCCATGGCCGCTGGGCCTGCGCGTCCGGAGCCTGTGCTCCGCAACGGGAGAGGCCACGACAGTGAGAGGCCCGCATACCGAAAAAAAAAAAAAAAAAGACAATGAAAACACAACCATACATATCTATGGGATGCAGCAAAAGCAGTCCTAAGAGGGAAGTTCACAGTGATATGGGCCTTCCTCAGAAAGCAAGAAAAACCTCAAATAAACAACCTAACCAACCACTTAAAACAATTAGGAAAAGAAAAAGAAACAAAACCTAAAGTCAGCAGAAGGAAGGAAATAATAAAGATCAGAGAGGAAATAAATAAAATAGAGATTTTAAAAAATTGAAAAGAAATCAATAAAACCAAGAGCTGGTTCTTTGAAAGGGTAAACAAAATTGACAAACCTCTGGCCAGGTTCACCAAAAAGAAAAGAGAGGACCCAAATAAACAAAATAAGAAATGAAAGAGGAGAAATAACAACCGATACCACAGACGTACAAAAAATAATAAGGGAATACTATAAAACTATATGCCAACAAATCAGACAACCTGGAAGAAATGGACAAGTTTCTACAAACACACAGCCCACCAAAACTGAACCGAGAAGAAACAGATAACTTGAACAAACTAATCACTAGAAGTGAAACAGAATCTGTAATAAAAAAATTCCCTGCAAACAAAAGTCCAGGGCCAGAAGGCTTCACTGGGGAATTCTACCAAAATACATGGGAGAACTTATAACAAACCTTCTCAAACTCTCCCAAAAGACTGAAGAGTAGGGAACACACCCAAAGTCATTCTATGAAGCCACCATCACCCTGTTACCAGAACAAAACACACTACCAAAAAAGAAAATTATAGGCCAATATCTTTGATAAATATAGATGCAAAAATCCTTAATACTCGCCACGGATACACCAGAAATACAGCTACACGTGGAACAACTCCTACAGAACACCTACTGAACGCTGGCAGAAGACCCCAGACCTCCCAAAAGTCAAGAAACTCCCCACATACCTGGGTAGGGCAAAGCGGAGAGATTCCCGCACGGAGGAGCGGTGCCGAGCGGCACTCACCAGCCCGAGAGGATTGTCTGCTCCCCCGCCGGGGCGGGCAGCGCTGGAGCTGAGGCTCGGCTTCGGTCGGAGCGCGGGGAGAGGACTGGGGCTGGCGGCGAGAACTCAGCCTGAGGGGGGCTAATGTGCCACAGCTAACCGGGAGGGAGTTCGGGGGAACTCTGGAGCTGCCGAGGAGGCGGGAGACTTTTTCTTCCCTCTTGGTTTCCTGGTGCGCGAGGAGAGGGGATTAAGAGCGCCGCGTAAAGGAGCTCCAGAGACGGGCGCGAGTCGCGGCTGAAAGCGCAGAGCCCAGAGACGGGCGTGGGACGCTGGGGCTGCTGCTGCCGCCGCCAAGAAGCCTGTGTGCCAGCGCAGGTCACTGTTCACACCGCCCTTCCGGGAGCCTGTGCAGCCTGCCACTGCCGGGGTCCCGGGATCCAGGGGCGGCTTCCCTGGGAGAACGCACGGCGCGCCTCGGGCTGGTGCAACGTCACGCCGACCTCTGCCGCTGCAGGCTCGCCCCGCACTCCGTCCCCCTCCCTCCCGCCCGGCCTGAGTGAGCCAGAGTCCCCGAAGAGGCTGCTCCTTTAACCCTGTCCTGTCTGAGGGAAGAACAGACGCCCTCCGGCGACCTACACGCAGAGGCGGGGCCAAATCCAAAGCTGAGACCCAGGAGCTGTGAGAACAAAGAAGAGAAAGGGAAACCTCTCCCAGCAGCCTCAGAAGCAGCGGATTAAAGCTCCACAATCAACTTGATGTACCCTGCATCTGTGGAATTCATGAATAGACAACAAATCATCCCAAATTGAGGAGCCAGGAGTCAGTGCTGTGCCTCTGAGGTGGGAGAGCCAACTTCAGGACACTGGTCCACAAGAAACCTCCCAGCTCCACATAATATCAAATGGCGAAAATCTTCCAGAGATCTCCATCTCAACACCAGCACCCAGCTTCACTCAACGACCAGCAAGCTACAGTGCTGGACACCCTATGCGAAACAACTAGCAAGACAGGAACACAACGCCACCCATTAGCAGAGAGGCTGCCTCAAATCATAAAAAGTCCGCAGACATCCCAAAACACACCACCAGACGTGGACCTGCCCACCAGAAAGACAAGATCCAGCCTCATCCACCAGAACACAGGCAGTAGTCCCCTCCACCAAGAAGCCTACACAACCCACTAAACCAACCTTAGCCACTGGGGACAGACACCAAAAACAACGGGAACTACGAACCTGCAGCCTGCAAAAAGGAGACCCCAAACACAGTAACATAAGCAAAATGAGAAGACAGAAAAACACACAGCAGGAGAAGGAGCAAGATAAAAACCCACCAGACCTAACAAATGAAGAGGTAATAGGCAGTCTACCTGAAAAAGAATTCAGAATAATGATGGTAAAGATGATCCAAAATCTTGGAAATAGACAAAATGCAAGAAACAGTTAACAAGGACCTAGAAGAACTAAAGATGAATCAAGCATCGATTAAAAACACAATAAATGAAATAAAAAATACTCTAGATGGGATCAATAGCAGAATAACTGAGGCAGAAGAACGGATAAGTGAGGTGGAAGATAAAATAGTGGAAATAACTGCTGCAGAGCAAAATAAAGAAAAAAGAATGAAAAGAACAGAGGACAGTCTCAGAGACCTCTGGGACAACATTAAATGCACCAACATTCGAATTATAGGGGTTCCAGAAGAAGAAGAGAAAAAGAAAGGGACTGAGAAAATATTTGAAGAGATTATAGTTGAAAACTTCCCTAATATGGGAAAGGAAATAGTTAATCAAGTCCAGGAGGCACAGAGAGTCCCATACAGAATAAATCCAAGGAGAAATACACCAAGACACATATTAATCAAACTGTCAAAAATTAAACACAAAGAAATCATATTAAAAGCAGCAAGGCAAAAACAACAAATAACACACAAGGGAATCCCCATCAGGATAACAGCTGATCTCTCAGCAGAAACTCTACAAGCCAGAAGGGAGTGGAAGGACATAATTAAAGTGATGAAGGAGAGAAACCTGCAACCAAGATTACTCTACCCAGCAAGGATCTCATTCAGATTTGATGGAGAAATTAAAACCTTTACAGACAAGCAAAAGCTGAGAGAGTTCAGCACCACCAAACCAGCTTTACAACAAATGCTAAAGGAACTTCTCTAGACAAGAAACACAACAGAAGGAAAAGAACTACAATAACGAACCCAAAACAATTAAGAAAATGGGAATAGGAACATACATATCAATAATTACCTTAAATGTAAATGGATTAAATGCTCCAACCAAAAGACACAGACTGGCTGAATGGATACAAAAACAAGACCCATATATATGCTGTCTACAAGAGACCCACTTCAGACCTAGAGACACATACAGACTGAAAGTAAGGGGATGGAAAAAGATATTCCATGCAAATGGAAACCAAAAGAAAGCTGGAGTAGCAATTCTCATATCAGACAAAATAGACTTTAAAATAAAGACTACTAGAAGAGACAAAGAAGGACACTACATAATGATCAAGGGATCAATCCAAGAAGAAGATATAACAATTGTAAATATTTATGCACCAAACATAGGAGCACCTCAATACATAAGGGAAGTATTAACAACCATAAAAGGAGAAATCGACAGTAACACAATCATAGTAGGGGACTTTAACACCCCACTTTCACCATTGGACAGAGCATCCAAAATGAAAATAAATAAGGAAACACAAGCTTTAAATGATACATTAAACAAGATGGACTTAATTGATATTTATAGGACATTCCATCCAAAAACAACAGAATACACATTTTTCTCAAGTGCTCATGGAACATTCTCCAGGATAGATCATATCTTGGGTCACAAATCAAGCCTTGGTAAATTTAAGAAAATTGAAATTGTATCAAGTATCTTTTCCGACCACAATGCTATGAGACTAGATATTAATTACAGGAAAAGAGCTGTAAAACATACAAACACATGGAGGCTAAACAATACACTACTTAATAACGAAGTGATCACTGAAGAAATCAAAGAGGAAATTAAAAAATACCTAGAAACAAATGACAATGGAGACACGACGACCCAAAACCTATGGGATGCAGCAAAAGCAGTTCTAAGAGGGAAGTTTATGGCAATACAATCCCACCTTAAGAAACAGGAAACATCTCGAATAAACAACCTAACCTTGCACCTAAAGCAATTAGAGAAAGAAGAACAAAAACATCCCAAAGTTAGCAGAAGGAAAGAAATCATAAAAATCAGATCAGAAATAAATGAAAAAGAAATGAAGGAAACGATAGCAAAGATCAATAAAACTAAAAGCTGGTTCTTTGAGAAGATAAACAAAATTGATAAACCATTAGCCAGACTCATCAAGAAAAAAAGGGAGAAGACTCAAATCAATAGAATTAGAAATGAAAAAGGAGAAGTAACAACTGACACTGCAGAAATACAAAAGATCATGAGAGATTACTATAAGCAACTCTATGCCAATATAATGGACAACCTGGAAGAAATGGACAAATTCTTAGAAATGCACAACCTGCCAAGACTGAATCAGGAAGAAATAGAAAATATGAACAGACCAATCACAAGCACTGAAATTGAAACTGTGATCAAAAATCTTCCAACAAACAAAAGCCCAGGACCAGATGGCTTCACAGGCGAATTCTATCAAGCATTTAGAGAAGAGCTAACACCTATCCTTCTCAAACTCTTCCAAAATATAGCAGAGGGTGGAACACTCCCAAACTCATTCTACGAGGCCACCATCACCTTGATACCAAAACCAGACAAGGATGTCACAAAGAAAGAAAACTACAGGCCAATATCACTGATGAACATAGATGCAAAAATCCTCAACAAAATACTAGCAAACAGAATCCAACAGCACATTAAAAGGATCATACACCATGATCAAGTGGGGTTTATTCCAGGAATGCAAGGATTCTTCAATATACGCAAATCAATCAACGTGATACACCATATTAACAAATTGAAGGAGAAAAACCATATGATCATCTCAATAGATGCAGAGAAAGCTTTTGACAAAATTCAACACCCATTTATGACAAAAACCCTGCAGAAAGTAGGCATAGAGGGAACTTTCCTCAACATAATAAAGGCCATATATGACAAACCCACAGCCAGCATCGTCCTCAATGGTGAAAAATTGAAACCATTTCCACTAAGATCAGAAACAAGACAAGGTTGCCCACTCTCACCACTCTTATTCAACATAGTTTTGGAAGTTTTAGCCACAGCAATCAGAGAAGAAAAGGAAATAAAAGGAATCCAAATGGGAAAAGAAGAAGTAAAGCTGTCACTGTTTGCAGATGACATGATACTATACATAGAGAATCCTAAAGATGCTACCAGAAAACTACTAGAGCTAATCAATGAATTTGGTAAAGTTGCAGGATACAAAATTAATGCACAGAAATCTCTGGCATTCCTATATACTAATGATGAAAAATCTGAAAGTGAAATCAAGGAAACACTCCCATTTACCATTGCAACAAAAAGAATAAAATATCTAGGAATAAACCTACCTAAGGAGACAAAAGACCTGTATGCAGAAAATTATAAGACACTGATGAAAGAAATTAAAGATGATACAAATAGATTGAGAGATGTACCATGTTCTTGGATTGGAAGAATCAACATTGTGAAAATGACTCTACTACCCAAAGCAATCTAAAGATTCAATGCAATCCCTATCAAACTACCAATGGCATTTTTCACAGAGCTAGAACAAAAAGTTTCACAATTTGTATGGAAACACAAAAGACCCCGAATAGCCAAAGCAATCTTGAGAACGAAAAATGGAGCTGGAGGAATCAGGCTCCCTGACTTCAGACTATACTACAAAGCTACAGTAATCAAGACAGTATGGTACTGGCACAAAAACAGAAAGATAGATCAATGGAACAGGATAGAAAGCCCAGAGATAAACCCACGGACATATGGTCACCTTATCTTTGATAAAGGAGGCAGGAATGTACAGTGGAGAAAGGACAGTCTCTTCAATAAGTGGTGCTGGGAAAACTGGACAGGGACATGTAAAAGTATGAGATTAGATCACTCCCTAACACCATACACAAAAATAAGCTCAAAATGGATTAAAGACCTAAATGTAAGGCCAGACACTATCAAACTCCTAGAGGAAAACATAGGCAGAACACTCTATGACATAAATCACAGCAAGATCCTTTTTGACCCACCTCCTAGAGAAATGGAAATAAAGACAAAAATAAACACATGGGACCTAATGAAACTTAAAAGCTTTTGCACAGCAAAGGAAACCATAAACAAGACCAAAAGACAACCCTCAGAATGGGAGAAAATATTTGCAAATGAAGCAACTGACAAAGGATTAATCTTCAAAATTTATAAGCAGCTCATGCAGCTCAATAGCAAAAAAACAAACCACCCAATCTAAAAATGGGCAGAAGACCTAAATAGACATTTCTCCACAGAAGATATACAGACAGCCAACAAACACATGAAAGGATGCTCAACATCTTTACTCATTAGAGAAATGCAAATCAAAACTACAATGAGATATCATCTCACACCAGTCAGAATGGCCATCATCAAAAAATATAGAAACAATAAATGCTGGAGAGGGTGTGGAAAAAAGGGAACACTCTTGCACTGCTGGTGGGAATGTGAATTGGTACAGCCACTATGGAGAACGGTATGGAGGTTCCTTAAAAAACTACAAATAGAACTACCATATGACCCAGCAATCCCACTACTGGGCATATACCCTGAGAAAACCATAATTCAAAAAGAGACATGTACCAAAATGTTCATAGCAGCCCTATTTACAATAGCCTGGAAATGGAAACAACCTAAGTGTCCATCATCGGATGAATGGGTAAAGAAGATGTGGCACATATATACAATGGAATATTACTCAGCCATAAAAAGAAATGAAATTGAGCTATTTGTAATGAGGTGGATGGACCTAGAGTCTGTCATACAGAGTGAAGTAAGTCAGAAAGAGAAAGACAAATACTGTATGCTGACACATATATATGGAATTTAAGAAAAAAAAATGTCATCAAGAACCTAGGAGTAAGACAGGAATAAAGACACAGACCTACTAGAGCATGGACTTGAGGATATGGGGAGGGGGAAGGGTAAGCTGTGACAAAGTGAAAGAGCGGCATGGACATATATACACTACCAAACGTAAGGTAGATAGCTAGTGGGAAGCAGCCGCATAGCACAGGGAGATCAGCTCGGTTCTTTGTGACTGCCTGGAGGGGTGGGATAGGGAGGGTGGGAGGGAGACGCAAAAGGGAGGGGATATGGGAACATATGTATATGTATAACTGATTATATTTGTAAAAAAAAAAAAATCCTTAATAAAATATTAGCAAACTGAGCCCAATAACACATAAAAAGGATCATATATCATGATCACGTTGGATTCATCCCAGGATCACAAGGATGGTTCAACATATGGAAATCAATCAATGTGATACACCACATCAACAAAAGAAAAGACAAAAACCACATGATCATCTCAACAGATGCAGAAAAAGCACCTGATAAAATTCAACATCCATTCATGATAAAAACTCCTAACAAAGTGGGTACAGAGGGGACATACCTCAACATAATAAAAGCTGTTTATGACAAACCCAAGACCAACATTATACTCAGTAATGAAAAGCTGAAAGCCTTCCTGCTAAAATCTGGAATGAGACGAAGATGCCAACTTTCACCACTTCTCTTCAATATAGTATTGGAAGTCCGAGCCACAGCAATCAGACAATAAAAAGAAATTAAAGGTATCCAAATTCGAAGGGAAGAGGTAAAACTATCATTATATGCAGATAACATGGGACTCTATATAGAAAACCCCAAAGACTCCACACAATAACTATTAGAACTGATATACAAATTCAGCAAGGTAGCAGGATACAAGATTAACATACAGGAATCTGTTGCATTTCTTTACACTAGCAATGAAATGTCAGAAAGAGAAAGTAAAAAAAAATCCCTTTTAAATTGCATCAAAATAAATTAAAATAACTAGGAATAAACCTGATCAAGGAGCTGAAAGACTTACATGTTGAGAACTGTAAGACACTAATAAAGGACACTGTAGATGATTCAAAGAAATGGAAAGATATCCCATGCTCTTGGATTGGAATAATTAATATAGTTAAAATGCTCATACTACCCAAAGCAGTCTATGAATTTAACATGATCCCTACCAACATAACATTTTTCACAGAGCTAGAACAAATAATCCTAAAATTTATATGGAACCATAAAAGACCCAGAATTACCAAAGCAATCCTGAGGAAAAAAAAACAAAGCTGGAGGCATAACCCTCCCAGACTTGAGACAATACTATAAAGCTCCAGTAATCAAAACAGTGTGGTACTGGCACAAAAACAGATATATGGATCAATGGAATAAAGAACCTGGAAATAAACCCACACACCCATGGTCAATTAATCTTCAACAAAGGAGGCAAGAATATACAATGGAGAAAATACAGTCTCTTCAATAAGTGGTGCTGGGAAAACTGGACAGCTACATGTGAAAGAATGAAATTAGAACATTCTCTAACACCATATACAAAAATAAACCCCAAATGGCTTAATGAACTAAATGTAATGACCAGATACTATAAAACTCCTAGAGGCAGAACATTCTTTGACACAAATCACAGCAATATTTTTTTGGACCTGTCTCCTAGAGTAATGGAAATAAAAGCAAAAATAAACAAATGGGACCTAATTAAACTTAAAAGGTTTTGCAGAGCAAAGAAAACCATCACAAAATGAAAAAACAACCTACAGAATGGGAGGAAATATTTGCAAAAGATATGACCAACAAGGTTTCCAATATATGCAAACAGTTCATACAGCTCAATATCAAAAAAGCAAACAACCCAATCAAAAAATGGGCAGAAGACCTAAATAGACATTTCTCCAAAGAAACATACACATAGCCAATAGGTACATGAAAAGATGATCCACGTCGATAATTATTAGAGAAATGCAAACCTCTCTACAGTGAGGTATCACCTCACACCAGTCAGCATGGCCATCATCAAAAAGTCTACAAATAATAAATGCTGGAGAGGGTGTGGAGTAAAGGGAACCCTCCTACACTGTTGGTGAAAATGTAAACTGGTACGTAGAAACCAGTATGGAGGTTCCTTAAAAAATAAAAATAGAGTTACCATATGATCCAGCCACCCCACTCTTGGGCATTATGTCTGGAAAAAACAAAAACTCTAATTCAAAAGGATACATGCACCCTTATGTTCATAGCAGCATTACTTACAACAGCCAAGACATGGAAGCAATCTAATTGCCCACTGACAGCTGAACAGATAGAGAAGATGTGGTATATAGATATAGATATACATGTGTACATACAATGCAATATTACTCAGCCATAAAAAAGAATGAAATAATGGCTGCATTATTGCAGCAACGTGGATGGACCTAGATATTATCATACTACATAAAGTTAGAGAAAGACAAATATCATATATGATATCACTTATATGTGGAATCTTAAAAAAATGATACAAATGAACTTATTTACAAAACAGAAACAGACTCATAGACATAGAAAACAAACTTACTGTTACCAAAGAAGAAAAGGAGGGGGGTGGGATAAATTAGGAGTTTGGGATCAACATGTACACACTACTATATATAAAGTAGATAAACATGACCTATTGTATAGCACAGGGAACCATATTCAATATCTTGTTATAACCTATAATGGAAAAGAATCTGAAAAATTATATATATATATATATATATATGTATATGTATAAATGAATCACTTTGCTGTACACCTGAAACTAAAACAACATTGTTAATCAAATATACTTCAATTAAAAACAAAGAAATAGGGCATGGAGTTCAGTGAACTAAAATCAAATCATCAACAGGCTGCATTCCTTTCTGAAGTCTCTAGAAAGGAATCTGTTTTCTGATCATTTGGGTTTGTGGTAGAAATCAGTTCCTTCAGGTTGTAAGATTCAGGTCCTTGTTTTCCTCCTAGCTGTAAACAGAGGGCTGTTCCCAGAGCTAGAAGCTACCAGCTCTTGGTTCCTTTCCTTCATCTTCAAACCCAACAACAGCAGGTTAAGTCCTTCTCATGTCACATCTCTCTGAACCTTCTTCCACCATGGTTACATCTTTCCCTGACCACATTTGAGAAAGATTCTTTGCTTTAAAGGATTTATGAGGTTAGAGTGGGCCCACCCAAATAATCAAGGATAATCTCTTGATTTCCATGTCCTTAATCATAATCACATCTTCTAAGTCTTTTGCTATGCAAGGTATCATATTCACAGGTTCTAAGGGGTTGGGGAGTGAATATCCTTGAGGACTATCTTTCTGCCTACTACATTAAACGTTTCAATAATTACATTAATCATGAAAGACCAAAACACTCCAATTAAAAGACAAAGACTTTTGAATGAATATAAAACAAAACCCAAATATATACTGACTCCATGAGACACATGTTAAATATGAAACCACAGACATTTTGAAAGTAAAGGGATGAGAAAGATACACCACGTAAACATTAAGAATAAGATGGCTAGAGTGGCTATATTAATGTCAGACAAAATAGATTCCAAAACAAAAATATTACCAGAGATAAAGAGAAATCCTTCATGAAGATGAAATGGTCAATTCATCAGGAAGATATAGTAATTGTAAACAGAGCTTCAAATTACATGAAGCAAAATTTACATAATTAATAGATAAACAATTACACAATCACCATTGGGGATTTTAATATCTCTCAGCATTTGCCAGAACTAGTCAAAAAAAATCAATAGAGATAAAGAAGAACTGAACAGTGCTATCAACTACCTTGATTTAACTGATATTTAATAGATCACTACGTCAAACAACTGCAAAATACACATTCTTTTCAAGTGCAATGATACTTTAGTAGGATAGACCATATTCTGGTCTCATAAAACAGACTCAATACATTTTAAAAACATCTGTACAGATTATTCCTAACACAAATGAATAAAGAGGAAAATGAGGAAAGCAACAACTCATGGGTCAGTATGGATAATAGCTATTACTGTCTTCTGTTCAATTACAGTAGGGTTTATTGTGGTTCCTGAAGAACAATGCACTTTTTAGCACCAAAACTCTGTAGTGAAGAAAGCTAAAGGCGTAAGACATGAGGGGATGGGGTAGCAATGTACTGTACAAGAAACTGGGTGATTTTTTTTTTTTCTGGCTGTGCTATGCGGCTTGTGAAATCTTAGTTCCCTGGCCAGGGATTGAACCCAGGCCCTCGGCAGTGAAAGCCCAGAGTTCTAACCATTGGACTGCCAGGGAACTCCCCAAACTGGGTAATTTTGTGTACATAGATTTATTTCTCTATATCAAATATTGAAACCAATAAACACTTTAATGTTTTCTAAATGCTTTTTTTTAAAAATTGCCTGAGAATTTTTATCTTTTTAGTTATAATCTCTCAAATAAAACTTTGACTTTCTAAAGGCTATGCCAATTAGGATCTCTCTATATACATAAATTAGAAAGAGCACCCAAACACCACCCACACATACCAAATCAAGAGCTCTGTATTCTCATTATTTTTGTGTCCAGCTGAAAAATTTATCTCTAATAAAAGATTTTTAAAATGTAAATGTCTTTCAGTAATTAAACATCTCATCATAAATGAGTAGCCTAAAATAAGATAATGTAGGTGGGAACATTTTGTAAACTGTATAGTCCTGAAAATATAATCAGTATATATTCTATTGATATAATAGAAATATTCCATGTGATACTTTCATTTTATAAATTCAATTCTAATATTGGCTTCTCTAGGAGTTTAATCTAACTTAATGAAGAACCAATTATTTCCCCTAAAAATGGGAGAAAACATTGCATTTCTGAAGACACACATATATTACATATTTAGTGGTATTATTTACTTATGAGAAAGTAGTAATTTAATATTCTATTTATGACATACTGTCCTTCAGTGTTCAGGTTTCTCTTCCTCAAGACAACCTTCTTGACCTAACCCACTGTGATGGTTAATTTTCTGTGTCAATTTGGCTGGGCCACGGGGTGCCTAGGCATTTGGTCAAACATTATTTTGAGTTTATAAATTTCTATTCAACTTATACATTTCTAAAAGAAAATGGCCTTTTGATACATGTAATTCCTGAAAAAACTGGACATCCCAATGGATTTGGGCATCTCCATTCCTGGTTTGGCATAAAGGCAATCAGGGCCCTAGAATGGAAAAGGACCATCACATGGAAGGGAAATGCTCCTCCTTGCATTCTACTCAGCCACTTGTTCAAAGTGAGACAATCATCTCCCCATAATAATTAAAGGCAGAGATGGCTAGAGGCAAATAATTATCATGATTGAAAATTTGTGATTTTAAAATAATTCCAGTTGGACCTCTTTCATAATTGCTTTCATTACCCTAGAAAAAATAATGAAACTTAAGTTAGGAAGTGTTTTGGCATGTAGACATACTTCAAGATTTTTTCTTTTGTCAGGGTATGTGAATTAAGAACAGAATGGAATTTTTAAAAGTAGTGCAATGGTGGTTAAAATTACTCTTTCTTTTCTATTCTTTCTGTAAAAATTTTTTTAAATCAACACTCAAAGCCAAATGTCTAGGTTTTGTACACATCAACAGAAAATACAAACAAGAAATAGAAAGAACACAGAGACTACTATTGATCCCTCTTTACACAAAAGGAGTTATTTTCTTTGGTATTGGCTTTAAACAGTGGTGTTCCTCCCCTCTCCCTCCCCTTCAATAAAGGAACCAACAATTCATTGTGTGTAAGCTGGAGCTGCAAGGAATTACTGAAAAAGAGCTAAGAAAAGAAAAAAAAAAGAAAAAAAAGCATTATACCAAAGAGAGAAACACATTTCAAGTCAGACATATCTACTCTCTTGGATTTAGGCACATACATTTTTTACTGTGAGCTGAATGAATGAGTGTGAATACAAGCCTGTGTTGATGGTGCCTTGCACCCAACCACATTACTAAAAAAAAAGCACTTTTTTCTATTTTCCTTCACCGTCTATTTTACATGGGCAGTTTTATAGTCAGCTTTCTTCACTTAATACAGTATAATAAACATTTTACTCTGCTGTTACCTGCTTTTCTTAATATCCTATTGCAAGTATGTACATACATACCATAATCATTCCAGCTATTTACATTTTTCCTGTTATAAATCACACTGTAATAAACCTATTTGTGTATATAAGTTTTTATAATTTAAATAAGATGAATTCTGAGATATAGAATGGTCTTTTAATGACATTCTTTCCTGAATATAAGAAATTGAATCAGCAATCCAATTTAGTCACTTGCTTTCAGAATAGATAAGTAAGAATCCAAGCCTCCTTTTACACAATTGTAAAACAGGTTGATAACTCAGACTTGGGGTTAGTAGGTCTAGGTCTCAATTCTATCTCTAATACCTGTACAATCTTTGGGAAGTGACTTACCTCTTACAGTTCTTATTTTTCTCATCTTAAAATGGGAATAGTGACCTCTGGTTTCCAGTTCAGCATGTAAGGAGCTTAGAAGTCACTACCCCATCCTAATAACAAGTAAAAAGCTGAAGAAATGGAAAAATCAACAACTCCTCGAATCATCAGAAATGTGATGTCACACAGGATAACTGCAGCCCCCAAAACTGGAGCATCAGACAAAAGGACACAGAGAATCCCAACTTACCAAAGCAGAAACCCACAAGCACTGTGGGAATCAGTGCCAGGGTAAGGAAACCTGAACTGTAATCGACAAATTACTGGAAGCTCAGCATGGACAGCTCTGAGTGTTAAACTCAAGGGAGACTCCCATCGTTGTTGGAGAAGAGCACAGGAGCTCAACCAGGTCCATGAGGTGAATATCAGAGAAAAATCCCCTCAAGCTTCCAGCAAGAAGAAAGGGGAAAAAAGCCAATTTGAAAGGTATAAGAACATTCTGTTCTTTTTTTAAAAAAAAAAACATGTTTATTGGAGTATACTTGCTTTACAATGGTGTGTTAGTTTCTGCTTTATAACAAAGTGAATCAGTTACACATATACATATGTCCCCATATCTCTTCCCTCTTGCATCTCTCTCTCACCCTCCCTATCCCACCCCTCTAGGTGGTCACAAAGCACCGAGTTGATCTCCCTGTGCTATGCGGCTGCTTCCCACTAGCTATCTATTTTACGTTTGGTAGTGTATATATGTCCATGCCACTCTCTCACTTTGTCCCAACTTACCCTTCCCCCTTCCCGTATCCTCAAGTCCATTCTCTAGTAGGTCTGTGTCCTTATTCCCGTCTTGCCCCTAGGCTCTTCATGACATTTTTTTTTTTTAGATTCCATATATATGCTAGCATACGGTATTTGTTTTTCGCTTTCTGACTTACTTCACTTTGTATGACAGACTCTAGGTCCATCCACCTCACTACCCTGAGGAAACCGTAATTCAAAAAGAGTCATGTACCAAAATGTTCATTGCAACTCTATTTACAATAGCCAGGGCATGGAAGCAACCTAAGTGTCCATCAACAGATGAATGGATAAAGAAGATGTGGCACATATATACAATGGAATATTACTCAGCCATAAAAAGAAACATTCTGTTCTTAACAAGGCCTGCCTTTAGGATAAATTGTTCTACCAAAGCCTAAGTTGCTGGGGCTTTATAATAGCCTAACTTACCTGGGAGGGAAATACTCAACTCTATTTCCTGCTAGCTTTCCACATAGGGGAAGGGAAACACACAACTCCAGCCTCCTCTAGCCATTCTGTGCTGACTAATGGGGAGAAAACCTGAGAATCACTGGTGAAGTTTAAAGTCCAGGAGCATAGGCTCACCAGAAGACTGAGACTTAATCAGAGGACTACAGAATGCTTCCCCTCCCCCACACCTTACCACTACATTACTGAAGGCCTATTTACTATCGTTCTTTTTACCCAGTACCTCATGTCTCCCTTTCAACACAAAATTATAAGGCATACTAGAAGGCAAAAAACAGTTTTGGGAGAATTAACAAGCATTAGAACCAGAGTCAGCAGGAATGCTGGAGTTATCAGACCAGGAGCTTTTAACAAGTATGATTAGTATGCTAAGAACTCTAATGTACAAGAACAGATGAATAATGTAAGCAGAGAGATGGAAATTCTAATAAAGAATCAAACAGAAATCCTAGAGATCAAAAACACTGTAGTAGAAATGAAGAATGTCTTTAATAAGCTCATCAGTAAACAGGAAACAGCCTAGGAAAGAATCTCTGCACTCAAGAATATTACAATAGAAAATTCCAAAAGTGAAAAGCAAGGAGAAAAAAAGATACTCACAAAACCCCCAATAGAACAGCATGCCCAAGAACTGTGGTATAACCACAAAATTTGTAACATATGTGTAATGGGAATACCAGAAGGAGAAGCTAAAGAGAGAAAGGAACGGAAGTAGTCTTTGAAGCTATAATAACTGAGAATTTCCCCCAAATTAATGCCAGGCACCAAAATGTACATCCAGGAATCTCAGAGAACACTAAGCAGATAACACCAAGAAAAAACCCTACACATACGCATATCACCACGACTACTGAAGCCCATGCACCTGGAGCCCATGCTCCGCAACAAGAGAAGCCACCACAATGAGAAGCCTGTGCACCACAATGAAGAGTGGCTCCTGCTCGCGGCAACTAGAGAAAGCCCATGCACAGCAATGAAGACCCAACGCAGCCAAAAATAAATAAATGAACTTTAAAAAAAATTAAAGATAAAGAAAAAATCATGAAAGAAGCCAGAGGAAAAACCCACCTTACCTATAGAAGAGCATGGATAATAATTACATCTTACTTCTCCTAAAAAAAAAAAAAAAAAAAACAAGCAAGAGGAGAATGAAGTGAAATATTTCAAGTATTGAGAGAAAAGAACCCTACCAACCTAGGATTTGGTACCCTGCAAAACTGTCCATTAAAAGTGAAGGAGAAAAAAAGACTTTCTCAGACAAATAAAAATTAAGGGAATTTGTTTCCAGTAGACCTGCCTTGCAAGAAACATTAAAAAAAAATTTCTTCAGAGAGAAGGAAATGATATAGGTCAGAAACTTGGATTTACATAAAAAAGGAACAACATTAGAGAATTAATAAGTGAAGATGAAATATTTCTTATTCTTACTTGATTTAACATATTCCTTATTCTTAATTGATTTAACAGATTTCAGTTTGTTCAAAATAATAATAGCAACAAATCTTAGATTATGTCCTTTTATGTATAAGTGAAATAAATGACAGCAATCATACAAGGGATGGGAGGGAAGAATTACAAATATTTTGTTATTATAAGGTACTTGCAATACCTGTGAATTGATATAATGTTATTTGAAAGCAGACTTGGATTGACTGTAGGTATATATTGCAAATCTATGGCAATCACTAACAAAAGTAATTAAGAAATACAACTGAGATGCTAAGAAAGGAGAAAATATGGAATCATATAAAATGCTCAATTAAAACCACAAAAGACAGAAAAAAAGTAAGAAGGAACAAAGAACAAAGGCAGCAAATAGAAAACAGACACAAATATGTTAGATATTAATCCACTATGTCAATACACTTTGAACATCAATGGGCTAAATTTACCAGTTAAAAGATAGAAACCGACAGAGTGCATCAAAAAACAAGACCCAACCTTATGCTGTCTACAAGAAACCCTCTTTAAATATAAAGATAGGCACTCTCATTCATTGATGGTGGGAATGCATAATGGTACAGCCACTTTGGAAGACAATTTGGCTATTTCCTACAAAACTAAACATACTCTTACCCTATGATCTAGCAATCAAACAACCTAAAGGAGTTGAAAAATTATGTCCACACAAAAACCTGCACATGGGTGCCAAAACTTGGAAGCAAACACAATGTTTTTTAGTAGGTGAATGGAAAAACTGTGGTATATCCAGACAATGGAATACGAAGCAATGAAAAGACACAGAGGAAACATAAATGCATATTACTAAGTGAAAGAAGTCAATCTGAAAAAGCTATATACTGTATGTTTCCAAATATATAATATTCTAGAAAAAGGCAAAGCTATGGAGACAGTAGAAATTTCAGTATTTGCCAAGGGTTGTGTGTGTGGGGGGTGAATAGGTAAAGCATAGAGGATTTCTTTAAAAACTATTTTTCAAAGTCATTTTAGGGTCACAGAAAAATTAACAGGAAGGTACAGAGATTTCCCATATACTCCTTGCCCCCACACATGCACAGCCTCCTGCATTATCAACATCCCCAGCAGAGTGGTACATTTGTTACCACTGATGAACCTACAATGACACATCATAATCACCCAGAGACTACAGTAGACTAGGGTTCACTCTTGGTGTTGTACATTCTATGAGCTTGGACAAAGGGATAATGATATGTATCCTCCACTGTATGTAGTATTGTACAGAAGTTTCACTGTCCTAAAAATCCTCTGTGCATGGAGGATTTTTAGAGCAGTGAAAATACTGTTTGATACTGTAATGATGGATATATGTCATTATACATTTGTCAAAACCCATAGAGTATACAACACAAAGAGTGAAGGAACCCTAGTGAAAACTGCAGACTTTGGGTGATAATGATGTGTCTATGTAGGTTCATTTATTGTAATAAATGTACAATTTTGCTAAGGAATTTTTATAATCGGGGAGGCTGTGCATGTGTGAGAATAGTGGGTAAAGGGAAACTCTCTGCTCTGTTCTTTCTGCTCAATTTTGCTGTGAAGCTAAAACTGCTTGAAGAAATGAAGCTTATTAATTATAAAGAAATTGGGAGTAATAATGCTTATTTGCCCATACAAGTGATTGTGCACATTAAAAAATGTAAGGTCAATACAAATATAAATTATTATGTTGCTATATTCAAGGTAATTATAATATTTGGCAAATCAGTAAACATTTGGATAACAAATAAAAAAGAAATTCATGGCATAAAAATATCAATGCAACTAGATTTCATTTAAAATTTGCTAAAAAATGAGATGATCCTATACTAGTGATAGTTATATAGTTGCTCTAGATGAAAAACAAATGGAGTTTTTATGAAATATTTCTGAGGTTTAGAAAACTGATGCTTCCAATTTGGAAATAGTGCTACTAGAAAAAGGGGTCAATAGAGAAACAGCTCACTGATCATTACATTGTGTTTTCAGCCTCCTTTCAGCAATAGTTTTGGAATCCCTGACATCCCAGGTTCTTCTTTATGGATTCTGAATATCTAATATCTCTGGCAGAACCAAGAATCAGAAGCATTTTAGCCAGCTAAATGGTTGTAGCCTTTATCTTCAAGGCAGATGTCTGTTTTAATTACATCCAACTTTTCTTGTTTAGTTTGAAACCTGACCAGTGCCAACACTTAAAATACATATACAGTTCTACCTGTTCTAATACTATGCTAAATACAAACAATACTGGATTTTTTTTTCACTTTCAATTGTTCAATTTCAAATTACTTTCATCCTCAGAATCAGTGAGTAATGAACAATCATTTGGAATATGTTTTAATGATATTTAAACATCCTATAGATATGACATGGTATTTATATCAATGTGCATTTCCACATGAACTTTGTTTCTATTTTACTTTCAGAAATAACTGCTTATTTTAATTAAAATAAATCGACTCCATGACAAGAGGATGCACAAGGTCTTTCTAAGGAGCTTGAGGTGAGGAGAGTTATAGGTTTGGGTGACAAGCACTTAATGGCCTGATTATACTGTTTTGGTGGAATAAAAGCTATTTAACTTTGGTTTTTACTCTTAAAAGATAAACTGGGCCATATTAAAATTTTTAAGAGTTTACTTGGGCAAAAATCGATTAGAGTCAGGCATAACCAAATACGAAGTGGTGAGGAGAGCTCCACCAACAGGAGCTGAGGAGAGATTTTTAAAGAGAAAAAGTGGAAGGAAATTGTTGATTGGCTGTAGCTTAAAGTCTAGTTGGTTGCTTGTGATTGGTTGTCCTTAGGTTTCAATTTTGCAATCTTGAGGCATTTACAGGCTAAGATTTTGGTTTGCTTCTTTGCGCCACCTCAGTCCAATAGTGTCCTTGTTTAATTAGTTTAACATCATACATTATCAAAGTTATGTCAGATTGTTGGTTATTTTTACTTGTAGATTTTAAGTCTGGGAAATCAGGATTATTTTAGAGTTTAACAAAATCCCTCTGTTGTTTGCACATAATCTGAAATAAGAAAAATCAGTGAAAAGATGAAAAGGAGAATCAGAAATATGGGATTGTATTTGAGAAGACATATCAAAGGAATAAAAAGTGACTGTCAATTTTGGTTTGAAGCGTATGTAATATTAGGATTATGGTTCAAACAAAAGGCAATGTATATGAAATCAGAGAAGACAGTGCTCCATTGGTTCTTGGTTTGTCTATTTATAGGTAATCATATTTATGACTCCCGAAGAGTTCTGGAAACTGAAATGGAGGCCACAGTGGTTGTATAATATGCCCACTTAGCAATTCTGTGATGATGGCAGGTTATCTGGAGCCCTACGTGTGTGAGTACCTCATTGACTTCCAGGGAGCAAGAAAAGGAGATTTGGTGCCAAATAGTCAGGCCCCTCAGGATATCAGAGAAAGAGGAAATGGCTGTGAGGCAGTTATGTAAAAGCACGTCCTGAGGCTGGGAATGGCACAGGGATTTTTTTAGCCCGTTTTTGCCTGACATACTAGGCTTGTAATCAATAAGGAAAATATGCAGCTTTGGGTTATAGCCTTTAATTCTTCTTGAAATTATTTCTAGAGAACTCCTTTTCTCTTTAATAAGCAAGACTATAAAACTGAAACTTCAGGTGGCAATTTGGAAACCTAAAGAGCTGTGAGGGCTGAAAGGGGGAAAAATTATCTCCCCACTTTGTGGCAGTAGCTGTAGCTCAAGGAATGAGAAGAGAAAAGCAGACAGTATCTGCGTATGGAGAGCAGCAAAAGGAGACAACAGGTACCTGGGAAACAGGCAGAGGGAGATGAGCTAGAGGGTTCAGAGGACCCATCCTAATACTTAGGGGAAGGCTCAGAAGATACAGCACAGTCCAGAAGAGAAAACAAACAAAAGAAGAAAACGGGTACTAGAAAATTATCCAACATCTACTGAACTGAATTGAAACAAGCAGTTAAAATGAACACCATGAGGGTTAGAATTGGTTTTGTAACTTTCCATCAGGTATATGTAAGTATTTATTGTCACACAGTGACTTGATTTATCTTTCAACTTTGGAAGTGGGACATTTAATACATCAACAGGCCTAAAGCTTCTTAGAGATTAGCAGAGTCTCACCTGGTTGGCCCCTGGTGCCTCCCTCTCAGTTGACATTGCCCCAAATCATATCAAAGGAACTCAGTCTACAGTCTCAGAGGATAAGGGGGGAGGGTTATCCATTCTACCTACTATACTAATAAAGCTCCTCAACCTTATCTCCTCTTTGGAAGCCCATCCCTTCCACCTGAAGGATGAAGAGGCTGAGGGTGTGGAGGGCAGTCTTCATTGTTTTGGAGAAGTCATTGTGACAATGTTAAACCAGCAATAATTTCCCTACATGATAATCACCCAAAGGTACAGTGCTATAGTCATTTTCTGGGCTTCATTTTGAACAGCTCTTTTAAAAAAGACAAATATTTGAATATTATTCTTAGACGCTTTCTTCTCCCTAACCTGCAAAGGAAGGTATGGTTTTGAATTTTAATGTATCTACCTTGAAATTTTGGTAAAAATTTTCCCCCAAGAACTGTTGGCTAAAAATACCATACCACTATCTGTACTAACACCTTTCTATCAAGTTAATATTTTAATGATAAGTAATATCAGATGCTGTATTCTTGGGCTTGTTTTTAATAAATTGGTTTCTATTTTGATGCTCTCTAGATATTAAAATACAAAGTCTTCGTAGCCAAGGTAGTCTGCTGGATCACCGAAATTCAAAGGGGTCATAAGAGAGGAATATCTCTGGCTCATCAACTTTAGAAAATTTCATCTTCTTCCTGCAATATTTAATTATTACAAAAAAACAGAGCATTGGATGGAAAGAGAAAAGTTTTATCTCAAGTGGCCCAGGGATGCATCATTTAGAAAGGCTGTGTTGATTTTTGTGTATGAGGAGGTAGAGAGGATTGTGGTGTTATGATTTTTTAAAACAAACTAAACTGGGTTTTATCTTTATTGCCACACAGAGATAAAACAGGCTTTTGTCAGAGGGTAAAGTCACCAGGAAGAGTTAGGTTGCAGACGTCTCACTTCAAGGAATCTCATTTAATCAGGGGTGCAGCAAACCAGTCACGTCAGATCTGAGGCTTGCCATACAGAGGGGCTCTTCAAAGACTTGCCTTCAAACCTCTGGGACTCCTCAGATCATTTGCTCCAGGAGTGACTTCCCTGGCATCAATATTATTATCCTCTCTTCCTGCTGGTTGCCACAAACAGCCCTGAAGTGGTACAGAACAATAGAAAAACAGACTCTCTAGAAGAACAATCTCCTCATTCAAAAAGGCAGAATAAAAATGCATATAAAAAACACATCTGGGCTTCCCTGGTGGTGCAGTGGTTGAGAGTCCGCCTGCTGATGCAGGGGACACGGGTTTGTGCCCCGGTCTGGGAAGATCCCACATGCCGTGGAGCGGCTGGGCCCGTGAGCCATGGCCGCTGAGCCTGTGCGTCCGGAGCTTGTGCTCCGCAACAGGAGAGGCCACAACAGTGAGAGGCCTGCGTACTGAAAAGAAAAAAAAAAATCTATCTTTTTTCCCCAGCTTTATTGACATATAATTGACATACAACACCTTGTAAGTTTAAGGTATACAAGGTGTTGACTTAAGCCACATATATATTGTAAAATGATGACCAGCACAGCATTAGCTAATGCCTCCATCATGTCACATAGTTATCTTGTGCCTTTTTTTGAAGTGAAAACATTTAAGATTTACTCTCTTACCAACTCTCAAGAATATAAAACAGTATTGTTAACTATAACCACCATGCTGTACATTAGATCCCCAGAACCTATTCATCTTATAGCTGAAGGTTTATACTCTGTGATCAACATCTCCCCATTCCCCTCACCAACCAGCCGCTAATAACCACTATTCTTGTCTCTGTTTCTCTGAATTTGGCTTTTTTAGATTGCACATAGAAGTAACATCACATAGTATTTGTTTTTCCTGTCTGACCTATTTCACTTAACATAAAGCCCTCAAGGTCCATCCACACTATTATCAATAGCAGGATGTCTTTCTCAAGGCTGAATAACATTCCACTGTATATGTATACTGCATTACCTTTATCCAGTCATCCATTGATGAACATTTAGGTTGTCTCCATAACTTGGCTCTTGTGAAGAATGCTTCAGTAAACATGGGAGTGTAGATATCTTTTTGATACCTTGTGTTCATTTCCTTTGCATATATACTCAGAAGTGGGATGGCTGGACCATAGGGTGGTTCTTTTTAAAACTTTTTTGAGGTCTTCCACACTGTTCTCCATAGTGGCTACACCCATGTGTATTCCCACCAACAGTGCACAAGAGTTCCCCTTTCTCCACATCCTTGCCAACACTTGCTACCTCTTGTCTTTGTGATGACAGCCATTTTAACAGTGAGATCTTATTGTGATTTTGATTTGCATTTCCCTGATAATTAGTGATGTTGAACACCTTTTCATATATCTGTTAGCCATGTGTATCTTCTTTGGAAAAATGACTATTCAGTTCCTCTGTCAACTTTTTTTTTTTTTTTTTTTTGCGGTATGCGGGCCTCTCACTGTTGTGGCCTCTCCCATTGCAGAGCACAGGCTCCAGACACGCAGGCTCAGCAGCCATGGCTCATGGGCCCAGCTGCTCCACGGCATGTGGGATCTTCCCGGACCGGGGCACGAACCTGTGTCCCCTGCATCAGCAGGTGGACTCTCAACCACTGCACCACC
The DNA here is from genome assembly GCF_025265405.1 of Mesoplodon densirostris. Classification (NCBI taxonomy): domain Eukaryota; kingdom Metazoa; phylum Chordata; class Mammalia; order Artiodactyla; family Ziphiidae; genus Mesoplodon; species Mesoplodon densirostris. The sequence goes on from NC_082665.1 coordinate 53,719,873, forward strand.
AGGGAAGCCCCCTCTGTCAACTTTTTTTTTTTTTTTTTTTTTTTTGCGGTATGCGGGCCTCTCACTGTTGTGGCCTCCCCCGTTGCGGAGCACAGGCTCCGGACGCGCAGGCTCCGGACGCGCAGGCTCAGCGGCCATGGCCCACGGGCCCAGCCGCTCCGCGGCATATGGGATCCTCCCAGACCGGGGCACGAACCCGTATCCCCTGCATCGGCAGGCGGACTCTCAACCACTTGCGCCACCAGGGAGGCCCTGTCAACTTTTTAATCAGATTCTTGGTTTGTTGCTATTGAGTTGTACAAGTTCTTTAATATTTTGGATATTAACCCCTTACCAGACTTATGATTTGCAAATATTTTCTCCCATTCCATAGGTAGCCTTTTCATTTTGATGATGGTTTCATTTGCTGTGCAGAAGCTTTTTAGACTGATGTAGTCCCACTTGTTTATTTTTGCTTTTAGAATAAAATCCACAAAAATCATTGCCAAGAGCATTGTCAAGGAGCTTACCCAATGTATTTTCTTCTAGGAGTTTTACGGTTTCAGGGCTTACGTTCACATCTTTAATTCCTTTTGAGTTGATGTTTGTGAGTGGTGTAATATAGAGTTCAATTTCTTTTCTTTTTCTTTTTTTCTGCATGTAACTGTCCAGTTTTCTCAACACCATTTATTGAAGAGACCATCCTTTCCCCATTATATGTTCTTTGCTGCTTTATGATAAATTAATTAACCAAATATGCATGGGTTTATTTCTTGGCTCTTTATTCTGTTCCATTGATCTATGTGTCTGTTTTTACACCAATAGTGGATTTCTTGTGATTACTATAGCTTTGCAATATAGTTTGAAATCAGGAAACATAATGCCTCCAGCTTTGTTCTTCTTTCTCAAGATTGCTTTGGCTATTTGGGATCTTCTGTGGTTCCATTCAAATTCTGGGTTGTTTGCTCTATTTCTGTGATAAATGCCATTTGAATATTGATAGGGGTTGCATTGAATCTATAGATAGCTTTGGGTAGTGTGGACACTTTTACAATACTCATTCTTCTAATCCATGAGCAGGGAATATCTATTTATTTGTGTCTTCTTGAATTTCTTTCATCAGTGTCATAGATTTCAGTGTACAGATCTGTAACCTTTTTGTTTAAATTTATTCCTATCTTATTCTTTTTGCTATTTTAAAGGGATTGTTTTCTTAATTCTCTTTCTGATAGTTTGTTGTTAGTGTACAAAAATACAACTGATTTTTTTAAAACATTTTTATTGGAGTATAACTGCTTTACAATGGTATGTTAGTTTCTGCTTCATAACAAAGTGAATCAGCTATACATATACATATATCCCCATATCTCCCGCCTCTTGCATCTCTGTCCCACCCTCCCGATACCTCCTCTCTAGATGGTCACAAAGCACCAAGCTGATCTCCCTGTGCTATGCAGCTGCTTCCCACTAGCTATCTAACTTACATTTGGTGGTATATATTAGTCTATGACACTCTCTCACTTCATCCCAGCTTACCCTTCCCCCTCCCCAAGTCCATTCTCTACATCTGTGTCTTTATTTCTGTCCTGCCCCTAGGTTCTTCATAACCATTTTTTTTAGATTCCATATATATGTGTTAGCATATGGTATTTGTTTTTCTCTTTCTGACTTACTTCACTATGTAGGACAGACTCTAGGTCCATCCACCTCACTACAAATAACTCAGTTTCATTTCCTTTTATGGCTGAGTAATATTCCATTGTATTCCATTGTATATATGTGCCACATCTCCTTTATACATTCATCTGTCTATGGACACTTAGGTTGCTTCCATATCATGGATATTATAAATAGAGCTTCAGTGAACACTGTGGTACATGACTCTTTTTGAATTATGGTTTTCTCAGGGTATATGCCCAGGAGTGGGATTGCTGGGTCATATGGTAGTTCTATTTATCGCTTTTTAAGGAAGCTCCATGCTGTTCTCCATAGTGGCCATATCAGTTTACATTCCCATCAACAGTGCAAGAGGGCTCCCATTTCTCCACACCCTCTCCAGCATTTACTGTTTGTAGATTTTTTCACAATGGCCATTCTGACTGGTGTGAGGTGATACCTCATTGTAGTTTGGATTTGCATTTCTCTAATGATCAGTGATGTTGAGCATTCTTTCATGTGTTTGTTGGCAATCTCTGTATCTTCTTTGAAGAAATGTCTATTTAAGTCTTCTGCCCGTTTCTGGATTGGGTTGTTTGTTTTTTTGATGTTGAGATGCATTAGCTGCTTGTAAATTTTGGAGATTAATCCTTTGTCAGTTGCTTCATTTGCAAATATTTTCTCCCATTCTAAGGGTTGTCTTTTGGTCTTATTTATGGTTTCCTTTGCTGTGCAAAAGCTTTTAAGTTTCATTAGGTCCCATGTGTTTATTTTTGTCTTTATTTCCATTTCTCTAGGAGGTGGGTCAAAAAGGATCTTGCTGTGATTTATGTCATAGAGTGTTCTGCCTATGTTTTCCTCTAAGAGTTTTATAGTCTCTGGCCTTACATTTAGATCGTTAATCCATTTTGAGTTTATTTTTGTGTATGGTGTTAGTGAGTGTTCTAATTTCATTCTTTTACACGTAGCTGTCCAGTTTTCCCAGCACCAATAACTGAAGAGGCTGCCTTTCTCCATTGTATATTCTTGCCTCCTTTATCAAAAATAAGGTGAGCGTATGTGCGTGGGTTCATCTCTGGGCTTTCTATCCTGTTTCATTGATCTATATTTCTGTTTTTGTGCCAGTACCATATTGTCTTGATTACTGTAGCTTTGTAGTATAGTCTGAAGTCCGGGAACCTGATTCCTCCAGCTCCATTTTTCTTTCTCAAGATTGCTTTGGCTATTCGGGGTCTTTTGTGTTCTGATACAAATTGTGAAATTTTTTGTTCTAGTTCTGTGAAAAATGCTGTTGGTAGTTTGATAGGGATTGCACTGAACCTGTAGATTACTTTGGGTAGTATAGTCATTTCCACCATGTTGATTCTTTCAACCCAAGAACGTAGTATATCTCTCCATCTGTTTGTATCATCTTTGATTTCTTTCATCAGTGTCTTATAGTTTTCTGCATACAGATCTTTTGTCTCCTTAGGTAGGTTTAGCCCTAGGTATTTTATTCTTTTTTTTTTTTTGCGTTACGCGGGCCTCTCACTGCCGTGGCCTCTCCCGTTGCGGAGCACAGGCTCCAGACGCGCAGGCCCAGCGGCCATGGCTCACGGGCCCAGCCGCTCCGCGGCATGTGGGATCTTCCCGGACCGGGGCACGAACCCGCGTCCCCTGCATCGGCAGGCGGACTCTCAACCACTGCGCCACCAGGGAAGCCCTATTCTTTTTGTTGCAATGGTAAATGGGAGTGTTTTGTTTCAAATTTTCCATCATTAGTATATAGGAATGCAAGAGAGTTCTATTCATTAACTTTGTATCCTGCTACTTTACCAAATTCATTGATTAACTCTAGTAGCTTTCTGGTAGCATCTTGAGGATTCTCTATGTATAATATCAAGTCATCTGCAAACAGTGACAGCTTTACTTCTTCTTTTCCAATTTGGATTCCTTTTATTTCTTTTTCTTCTCCTATTGCTGTGGCTAAAACTTCCAAAACTATGTTGAATAACAGTGGTGAGAGTGGACAACCTTGTCCTGTTACTGATCTTAGTGGAAATGGTTTCAGTTTTTTACCACTGAGAACGATGTTGGCTGTGGGTTTGTCATACACGACCTTCATTATGTTGAGGTAAGTTCCCTCTATGCTTACTTTCTGGAGGGTTTTTTTTTTTTTTTTTTTTACCATAAATGGTGTTGAATATTGTCAAAAGCATTTTCTGCATCTATTGAGATGATCATATGGTTTTTATCCTTCAATTTGTTAATTTGGTGTATCACATTGATTGATTTGTATATATTGGAGAATCCTTGCATTCCTGGGATAAACCCCACTTGATCATGGTGTATGATCCTTTTAATGGGCTGTTGGATTCTGTTTGCTAGTATTTGGCCAAGGATTTCTGCATCTATGTTCATCAGTGACACTGGCATGTAGTTTTCTTTCTTTGTGACATCTTTGTCTGGTTTTCGTATCAGGGTGATGGTGGCCTCGTAGAATGAGTTTGGGAGTGTTCCTCCCTCTGCTATATTTTGGAAGAGTTTGAGAAGGATAGGTGTTAGCTCTTCTCTATATGTTTGATATAATTCACGTGTGAAGCCATCTGGTCCTGGGCTTTTGTTTGTTGGAAGATTTTTAATTACAGTCCCAACTTCACTGCTTGTGATTGGTCTGTTTATATTTTCTATTTCTTCCTGGTTCAGTCTCAGAAGGTTGTGCTATTCTAAGAATGTGTACATTTGTTCCAGGTTGTCCATTTTATTGGCATAGAGTTGCTTGTAGTAATCTCTCATGATCCTTTGTATTTCTGAAGTGTCAGTTGTTACTTCTCCCTTTTCATTTCTAATTCTATTGATTTGAGTCTTCTCCCTTTTCTTGATGAGCCTGGCTAATGGTTTATCAATTTTGTTTATCTTCTCAAAGAAGCAGCTTTTAGTTTTATTGATCTTTGTTACTGTTTCCTTCATTTCTTTTGCATTTATTTCTGATCTGATCTTTATGATTTCTTTCCTTCTGCTAACTTTGGAGTTTTTTTGTTTTTCTTTCTCTAATTGCTTTAGGTGTGAGGATAGGTTGTTTATTTGAGATGTTTCTTGTTTCTTGAGGTAGGATTTTATTGCTATAAATTTCACTCTTAGGACTGCTTTTGCTGCACCCCATAGGTTTTGGGTTGTCGTGTTTTCATTGTCATTTGTATCTAGGTATTTTTTGATTCCCCCTTTGATTTCTTCAGTGATCTCTTGGTTATTAAGTAGTGTATTGTTTAGCCTCCATGTATTTGTATTTTTTACAGAGTTTTTCCTGTAATTGATGTCTAGTCTCATAGCGTTTGGGTTGGAAAAGATACTTGATATGATTTCCATTTTCTTAAATTTACCAAGGCTCGATTTGTGACCCAAGATATGATCTATCCTGGAGAATGTTCCATGAGCACTTGAGAAAAATGTGTATTCTGTTGTTTTTGGATGGAATGTCCTATAAATATCAATTAAGTCCATCTTGTTGAATGTGTCATTTAAAGCTTGTGTTTCCTTATTTGTTTTCATTTTGGATGCTCTGTCCATTGGTGAAAGTGGGGTGTTAAAGTCCCCTACTATGACTGTGTTACTTTCAGTTTCCCCTTTTATGGCTGTTAGCATTTGCCTTATGTATTGAGGTGCTCTTATGTTGGGTGCATAAATATTTACAACTGTTATATCTTCTTCTTGGATTGATTCCTTGATCATTATGTAGTGTCCTTCTTTGTCTCTTATAATAGTCTTTATTTTAAAGTCTATTTGTCTGATATGAGAATTGCTACTCCAGCTTTCTTTGGATTTCCATTTGCATGGAATATCTTTTTACATCCCCTCACTTTCAGTCTGTATGTGTCCCTAGGTCTGAAGTGGGTCTCTTGTAGACAGCATATATACGTGTCTTGTTTTGTATCCATTCAGCCAGTCTATGTCTTTTGGTTGGAGCATTTAAACCATTTACATTTAAGGTAATTATTGACATGTATGTTCCTGTTACCATTTTCTTAATTGTTTTGGATTCGTTATTTTATGTCTCTTCCTTCTCTTGTGTTTCCTGCATAGAGAAGTTCCTTTAGCTTTTGTTGTAGCACTGGTTGCATGGTGCTGAATTCTCTTAGGTTTTGCTTGTCTGGTTTTAATTTCTCCTTTGAATCTGAATGAGATCCTTGCTGGGTAGAGTAATCTTGCTTGTAGGTTTTTCCCTTTCATCACTTTAAATATGTCCTGCCACTCTCTTCAGGCTTGCAGAGTTTCTGCTGAATGATCAGCTGTTGACCTTATGGGGATTCCGTTGTATGTTATTTGTTGTTTTTCCCTTGCTGCTTTTTATATTTTTTCTTTGTAGTTAATTTTTTATTGTTTGATTAATATGTGTCTTGGAGTGTTTCTCCTTGGATTTATCCTGCATGGGATGTTCTGTGCTTCCTGGATTTGATTAACTATTTCCTTTCCCATATTAGGGAAATTTTCAACTCTAATCTCTTCAAATATTTTCTTAGTCCCTTTCTTTTTCTATTCTTCTTCTGGGACCCCTAGCATTCGAATGTTGGTGCGTTTCATGTTGTCCCAGAGGTCTCTGAGGCTGTCCTCAATTCTTTTCATTCTTTTTTCTTTATTCTGCTCTGCAGTAGTTATTTCCACTATTTTATCTTCCAGGTCACTTATCCATTCTTCTGCCTAAGTTATTCTGCTATTGATTCCTTCTAGAGAATTTTTAATTTCATTTATTGTGTTGTTCATCATTGTTTGCTCTTTAGTTCTTCTAGGTATTTGTTAAATGTTTCTTGTATTTTCCCCATTCTATTTCCAAGATTTTGGATCATCTTTACTATCATTATTCTGAATTCTTTTTCAGGTAATCTACCTATTTCCTCTTCATTTGTTTGGTCTGTTGGGTTTTTACCTTGCTCCTTCATCTGCTGTGTGTTTCTCAGTCTTCTCATTTTGCTTAACTTACTGTGTTTGGGGTCTCCTTTTCGCAGGCTGCAGGTTCGTAGTTCCCCTTGTTTTTGGTGTCTGCCCCCAGTGGCTAAGGTTGGTTCAGTGGGTTGTTAGGCTTCTTGGTGGAGGGGACTGGTGCCTGTGTTCTGGAGGATTAGGCTGGATCTTGTCTTTCTGGTGGGCAGGACCGCTTCTGGCGGTACGTTTTGGGGTGTCTGTGACCTTATTGTGATTTTAGGCAGCCTCTCTGCTAATGGGTAGGGTTGTGTTCCTGTCTTGCTAGTTGTTTGGAATAGGGTGTCCAGTGCTGTAGCTTACTGGTTGTTGAGTGGAGCTGGGTCTTAGCATTGAGATGGAGATCTCTAGGAGAGGTTTTGCTGTTTAATATTACATGGAGCTGGGAGGTCTCTGGTGGTCCAATGTCCTGAACTCGGCTCTCCCACCTCAGAGGCACAGGACTGACATCCGGCCAGAGCACCAAGACCCTGTCAGCCAGATGGCTATCATGGCCACTGGGCACTTGGAGGCTGGCAGGTGAGCAAGGGCCCACACGCACACTGGCATCCAACTGCGCCTCACATGAGCAGCACTCCCAGGTTAAATCATCCAGGAAGCCTCTCCCCCATGCCACAACTGACTTTTTTATATTGATTTTCATCCTGTGACTTTACTGAATTTGTTTATTATTTCTAACAGTTTTTTTGGTAGAGTTTTTAGGAGACCTTAGGTCCTCCTCTATATAATTTCATGTCATCTGCAAATAGAGATGATTTTACTTCTTCCTTTTGAATTTGGATGCCTTTTCTTTCTTTTTTTTTTCCTCCCTAATTATTCTGTCTGGGACTTCCAGTACTACACTGAGTAAAGATTACAAGAGTCGGCATCCTTGTCTCGTTCCTGACCTTAGAGGAAAAACTTTTAGCTTTACACTGCTGAATATTTTAGCTATGGCCTTGTCATGTATGGCCTTTTTTGTGTTAGGTAGGTTCCCTCTACACACGGTTTGTTGAGAGTTTTTTTTTTTTTTTTATCATGAATGGGTGTTGAAGTTTGTCAAATGCTTTTTCTGCATATATTGAGATGATTATATGATTTTATCCTTCATTTTGTTAATGTGGTGTATCATATTGATTAATTTGCAGATGTTGATCCATCCCTGTCTCCCTGGAATAAATTCCATTTGATCAGGGTGTATGATCCTTTGATGTACTGTTGAATTTGGTTTGCTGATATCCTGTTGAGGAGTTTTGTGTCTATGTGCATCTAGAGGTATTGTCCTGTAATTTTCTTTTCTTGGTTCCTTGTCTGGTTTTGGTATCATGGTAATGCTGGTCTCATAATATAAATGTGGATGTCTTCCCACCTCTTCTATTTTTTAGAAGAATTAATACAGATCCATAATTAATGCAAATCCTTCTCAAAATGTTTGGAAGAATTCACCAGTGAAACCATCTGGTCTGAGACTTTTCTTTGTTGGAAGGTTTTTGATTACTGATTCAACCTCCATACTAGCCATTGGTCTATTCTCATTTTCTCTTTCTTCATGATTCTGTTTTGATATGTTGTATGTATCTAGGAATTTATCCATTCCTTGTAGGTTGACCAGTTTCTTGGCATATATTTATTTATAGTATCTCTTACGATCCTTTGCGTGATATCTATTATTTATAATTTTATGTATTTGAATCCTCTCTCTTTTTTTCCTGGTTAGTTTAGCTAAAGGTTTGCTAATTTGTTTATCTTTTCAAAAAATAAAAACAGCTCTTAGTTTTCTTGATCTTTCCTATTGACCTTTCAGTCTTCATTTCATTTATCTCCTATCTGATCTTAGTTATTTTTTTCCCACTACTAACGTTGGGCTTATGTTTGTTCTTCTTTTTCTAGTTCCCTGAAGTGTAAAGTTAAGTTGTTTAAGATCTTTCTTTTTTCTTAATGTAGGCAGTTATTGCACACTTTTAGTTTTGGAAGGGACCTTACAGATCACATTGTCAGCTTTTCTTTATAGGACATCTGCCACTTGATCATCCAGTGATGGAGAGCTCATGGACTTGAAATGAAACAAATCTCAATTTCGAGTATTTACTAAACATAAGAATGTCTTCCCTGACATTGAAATGAGATTTCCTTCTATTCACTGGTCTATGCTTTAAGATTACCAATTATAAAGCAATTCTGTTAGTATTTTTACAAGAGCTTACTTGTTATATTTTATGATAGCGCTCACATCCCCAGCTAAGGATTTCCAGTTCCAGAATTAACATCCTGGATACTTTAGATACTTCTTACATAATATGGCAAGGTCCCTTTTGTAGTCTAGCCACCATGCTCAAAACTTTCTACAGCTTTATCACAGTGCATTTTAAAACATGGTAACCAGGTATAAATATATTATATGGGATATGACCAAGACAAGTACAGTGGTCTAAGTATGTTCTTTCTTCTTCTCTTAGTATAGATTAGATTTTCATGAGTATTTTTGGCAACTCACTACACATGGTGGCATATATTAAGTTTCAGTTAACTTAAGTGCTTACTATTTTTTCCAAGTGAGCTGTTTAATTGCTTTACTTGAAAAATAATGTAGAATTTTGAATTTTTACCTTGATTGTTTTGACTTTGATCTTGATTCTTATGATTCTGGATGACTGTATATTATCTATATATTTATATGGGAATAAAACAGGGTGAAGACCACTTCTTCTGTCCCATTAAAAAATGACCTATAAGTTGTTAATAATTTTTATGTAATATTATTTGGCTATGAACCTATGTAACTGCATATGTTGTTCTAGCTTATCTTCAGGGGAGAATTCTCCAAATGCCTGTTGAAAAGACACTCATGTCTTCAGTGAATCCATTCTGCTTCCTGATAAGCACTAGGTTCCTCTGTTAAGTATTAACAAGTTATGGACTTAAATTCTACCTAAGTACTTTCAGGTGTGTATGTCATACTTTTTGACTCTGTAGCTAGAATTCAAATTTGTCATTAAGATAATTAATATTTTATTAATAATAATTTGTAAAATAATAATTTAAAAGAACAATAATTTTATCTTTTTTAAGGCCAAGAAAATAAATAAAAATATAACTTTCATCAAACTATCATTAAATGACCTTTCTACAATGATGTATGCACATTCCTTTCCATACCCTGAAATATAATTTAGCATAGGTTGTATGAGGCTTGAATCTTAAAACAGGAGTTTAAATTTGATGGGAGTCACCTAGAATGTTTGTGATCCTAGTTTAATGCCTTATATTCTTGGGGCCTTGGTCTGTGAGGATGATGAATATGGAAGCACTGCTGGTGATAACCACAAATCTTGGATTCAAAAATCTGTTTATGACATATACTATACCTATATGCATATTTTTTTCCTTTAAACTCTCCAAAATAATTAATTTTATGGATATTGCTGATTAGCACATTTCCTCCACCCCCATTCCCTGTATTCTTAGGAATATCTACTCTTAGTCACACAACTAAAGTACTTAATTAAAGGAAAACACCATCTAAATTATCAAAAATTAACACACCATCTACACATAAACTCAGAATTCCGGAAAAAACTCTATCTGCAAGTCAATAAGTTTACTGAAGCCAATAGTTTATGCTTTTTTCTCATGCAATTTAGTGAGGCTTGATATATATACCTTTGCCTCTTTATTCGGTCTCACAGCATTTCCTAGAATTTTACTGCATGAAAACAGTAAACCCAGGAATATTCTTTTGAATTCACCTACTTGCTCCAGTTCTTTTCTCTTTTGCCACTGGCCCCAGAACATTGTGTTTTTGGATTGCATCCTTTCCTTTGCCAAAGGTCACCCATTACTCCTGACTATCTATGCCAATTTTACATCTGCAACATTTTGTCTACAAAAGTCCTTTCTAAATCACCAGATAGAGTGGGCCTTAACTCCTTTTAATGGCAATTGCTGTCATCTTTCTGGTAATCTCATATTCTTTTCTCTGGGAGAGAGGAAATCAGTCTTTCAACAGAACATTTTAGAAGTTAGTTATAAATCCATCTAACTGCCCACCATTTTAGAGTTTAGAAGTATGTTTTGGTAAAGTTTCAAAAGAAGGAAGCATAGCTGATGGTAAGATTGGTGACGCTTTGGACAATATAGCTATAAGTAATTCTTCAAGAATGTCATCTATTATGAGGCTAACACCTCATGTTATTCTCTCCCAAGCCACCGGTTTCACAACATTGGCAAGCAGCTTTCACTTCCCTTCTAACATCTCCAGGCACTCAATTACAACACATAGAAAGCAGTGTTTTAAAGGACAAAAAGCCATATTAGGCCCACAATTTTGGCTTGCTTTCCCTATTACTTTTCATCAGAATTACGCAATCTTTGGGTTGTTCCAGAAAATATGAAAACGACCATCATCCGTATAGGACCCTGTCCAACATGCTTAAGGATTTTTAATCACAATCCAGCTTGTGTTCGAGTTTTGCACGCAACCTCCACTGGAGAAAGATGTAAGCACCAAAGGATGGCAATGGCTTTCTTATCTGATGTCAGAAAAAAGAAAACTTGTTTTGTTATTTTCACCAAAGGGAAAATTCTTTAACTAAGCAGACTGAACTATGGATCTTTGGTATTATGAAGGACACTACAGAGTGTGTGTCTTTGATATAAGCCTAAACCTTTTAAATAAAAGATTATTTCAGCTGATTGAACTGGGGATTATTTGTTATATGAAGGGCACAATAAAGTTGTGTGTCTCCATTACAAACCTAAATCTTTTTTTAATAGAGTGTTTGGACCATTATGTTTTCACATTTGTTTCTGAATAGGTAATGACTACCAATCATGCTCTTTTATAATAAATTATCAGTATGATCCCTAAAAGCCCTTGCATTAAAATGTGAGAATGAGAGGGAGTGATTTGTACTTTTGACTATTACTGTCATTAGCATTAGATGATTCCTTTTAATACTTTTCACTTGAGTGCCTATTATAAAATTATAATTTTTCAAATGGATATTTAAATATCACAGGAAACAGAAATGGGGTGTACAAAGGTGGAAACTACTCATGCAGGAAGTACTTTTCTTGCCTGGGGAACTCTATAATTGCCTGGGAAATGTTGTCATAAAAGACTTCATATTTTTAGAATACTTTCACCATGAAAAACCTGCTACATTTTAATACCTCCTCTCTCTTCCTTTATTGCAAAAGGAAAAATCCGAGCTTCATGTGTTTTAAATAAATGATTGCCTTCACCCTCTTCTTCTCCTACTATTTGCTAAGCTTGATATTATCTGGGTCTTTCTTTGGCCTCTTCTGGAGCATGAAGTTATGCCTGGCATTATCAGACACGTGTGGCAGGGCATTAAGCCTTAGGCACTGAATGGTGTCATCCCAGCTGATGATGCTGGTCAAGCAAGCACATCAGTTGATTCTGTCTTTTGAACTACATTAAGACACCCAAATGTATGTCTTTCCAGTATTTATGGAAAAAAGGTTTTTTTTTAAGTGCAATCAGATTATAAAATAGTGGACCTTAAAAACACACAAAATCAGTGTCGTTGTGACTATTACAAATTTCATTTTTTAAAAAGGCACTATCAATGTCATGAAGAACATAGGGGTAAGACAGGAATAAAGACACAGACCTACTAGAGCATGGACTTGAGGATATGGGGAGGGGGAAGGGTAAGCTGTGACAAAGTGAAAGAGCGGCATGGACATATATACACTACCAAACGTAAGGTAGATAGCTAGTGGGAAGCAGCCGCATAGCACAGGGAGATCAGCTCGGTTCTTTGTGACCGCCTGGAGGGGTGGGATAGGGAGGGTGGGAGGGAGACGCAAAAGGGAGGGGATATGGGAACATATGTATATGTATAACTGATTAAATTTGTAAAATAAAAAAAATAAAAAATAAATAAAAAGGCACTATCAAGGTCAGGAGCAAACAGGGACTTTCTGCTTCTGAGAATGGAAACCCATATGGCAGGAGACAAGGCCTCTAGGGACAGTATATGTAGATCAAAACAGTGGGAGTGGAATCTTCCCGAGTTTTACTTCTATAAATAATTAACCAAATGTCTTTACATAAATAAATATTTCCCTCTGGGAATTACAGCATCATTTGGGCATCTATTCCCCATTCTCATTTTTAGCATCTTTCTGTCTGCTTCTCTTTTAAGAAGTAATCTCCTATTTTCTGAAGAAAACAAAAGAGAAATTGCATAACAGTCAAAAATAATGTGTATTATTAAGAGCAAACTGGGACTACAGTAAGGGGAGGCATGACAAAGGGCCATGAAAAAATAGGTTTTTTTTTACCATTAAAAATCTATAAACCTCTAGTGTTGAAATTCATAAGGAGTGATGCTATCTCTTTCTCACCTTGGACCTTTATTCCCTTTCTCTCTTCTTGGTAAAGGGATGTCACTGAACCACTGGAGGTGGCTTACATTAGTCATATTCCCTTCACTTTTCAAACTAGTTACTCTTCTTTTCAACATTATAGAGAAGACCATGGGGAGTTAGCCTACAACTCAACCATCAAGAAGTTAAAGAAGACAAGTATTCAAATCTCTTATTTCTGAAGTCATGACAGCCCCCTTTGTCATCTCAATATAATTCAACACAAAAGAGAAAAAAAATTATGACTGTCAAATACTTATTTCCATAAACAAGGCTCTTGACTAGTGCTAGGAAAAGCAAAGTAAGCAGGAAGACTTTTTATACTTTGGGGAGAGCAGGGAATCTAAAATAGGTAATAGTGATACAGTCATGCATGAACAGTAGATTTCACCTATCAGTGCTTTGTAACTATTATACCTAAAACCATTTGTATAAATCAGTTTCATAACTTCATTGAGAGAGCTCTTTGTAAAGGGAGTCCTGTGTAAATTTGTTCACAGTACGAGTAATCACCTCTTCATTGATCAGTTCTGGAAGTCAGAATTTGGTAGGTCATATATTCTTAAATCAGGGAATTACCCACATTATAAAAGAGCAACATTTCTCTGAAGATCTTTCTTAGCTAGTACTGGGAGGGGATCTAGTTTGGGAGCAGACCTAGACTGGTAGAAAGTAGAGTTTAATGAGGCAGCTAACCTTTGCCCTTCCAGATCTATGATGTGTACTTCCATACCCTGGTCTGCATAGAAAGCTGGCCCCATGAACTTATCAAAGGCTTCCCTACCCTTTGGCTTCTTGTTGGTGCTGATAGAAGAGCAGCAGGTAGGAGGAGAGAGTGAGTGTTTATTTTGCCAGGTCCCTCCCTTTCAGGTTGCTGCGTTTTGTCTGTGTATGACCTCTACCACAGGTCCCAGTTCCTGTTAGGCAACACTCCCTTACAGCCACCCAGGTGGGGATGTCCCTCCCATCCTAGGTGGTAACAACTCTGTACTGCTACTCGCCCAAGTACTGCTCTATCCTTTAAACCTTGCCTTTGCCAATCATCTTTCATTAAATTCTTATCAACTATTTGACTGGACATCCTTGATTCTTGACCACATAGAAAGTTTCGTGATACAGTAGTAGATTATATTAGATTAGTAGAGTATATAGTAGTGAAATAGTAGATTAATTTTCAGTAAAGACTCCAAACAGAGACTTTTTTTCTTCTAAAAAGCATTCTGCCTTCTGCATTTCTCCTCAGCACCCCTGTCCTCTCAGCTGTCTTGGACTGCAGGGGAAAATGCTCCTGCTAGAGCTAAAGAATACTGACCCCTTCCTACAAACCAAGGAATCACTGGAAAGTTAAAGAGGCATCTTCCCTGATAATTTCTTAGACCTTCAAGAACAGGAATGAGAGACGGAGCTGTATCATTACATTGTTGTTCTCAGGTTTAAAAGACAGGTTAAATATATGTTCTGTTTGGTAATAAGACCAAAAGGGAGGGATGGATATATTGACAACAAACCCTAAAATGTGGGACCCAAAGAGAACTGGACACTAGAGAGAACCATTACATGGCTTCATTATTTACAGATTATTATACTTTCTTTATTTCACCCGACCATTTATTTGCTCAGTCATGAATATAGTCATTCAACAAATATCTGAGTGGTTAACTATGTTCCACGGTGCAGTGATAGGCCTTAGGAATATAACTGTCAACAAGGTAGAGTCTCTCACCTCAAGGAGCTTTGTGAAGAGGAACTACGACTGATATAAGAACACACTACACCCATTTTATAGTTTGTTAAAGATCATTCTCAATCAATCTTTGTATCATTTTCATAAAACATGAAGTCATAAGAAAAAACACTTCATTGATAGCTACCTAGAGGTACCTAAATATGGTGGCCTCTACACCATTACTATGGACAAATTCTGGTGCCTCCCTTACCAAACCTGGTCAGAGTGTATTATGTGTTAAACGGCACATTCTCATTTACAGTGGTGTCTGCCCTTCGTATAGAGGTTGGTTTGGGTACATTTCCTCTTTACTTCAACAAGTACTGTGCACCAAGTAGATCTGGCATCTCCATAGGTGATGTGTGTATTGATTTATATTTTGGTGCTCACTCTCCAAGTGTTTTTAGTGTTTCAATGTAGCCAGGCAAAAAAAGTTTTATTTAATTCAAAAAACTGCTAGTTATTTTTATTATTTAAAATGCAGAAAAATGTTACTTCACTACAAAAGGTAACAGATGTAGCCTTCCATGTTTTCCAGCACAAATACCAAATGTGAAAGTGAACTATAGTATTGTATCCAGTTCTCTCTTTCCTTCGTGTGTCTTCAACTAGCATCAGCACTGACTGTCCTGCAAAATAGACTTGTTTCCCAGAAACAAGAAAACTATGCTATACCTGGGTTGAGAGATCTTATAGACCCTTGCTAGATCCAAAATAATAATGATAGAAAGTAGGTTAAAAATATTTACATGGTTGTTAACATTTCTGATTTTTTTTCAACTGTAGCAACTTGTATAGTTACTTTTTTACCTCTTCTCCTTTTCCACATCACTTTAATCTCTATTGTGAGGTGCACACTACTAACAGAGAAAGTAAGATTAAAACTGCATATTGGTGTAGAAAGCTCAGTTTATCCTTTGAGGATTTCTTATTTTGACCACGGGGGGTAAAATTGCTTTTTTGCTTAAAGCAATCAAATGCTCTATCAATATTGGCTGCTGTGTTTAAAATTACAGATTTTAATGAATTTTAAAAGGATTTTCTGCACTTTGGGGTATATAATCAAATGATATTGAATTTCTTAAGTTACCAATTTAACCATCCATGCTGCTCTCATGGTAAAGAATGAAACTGGGCAGCAAAATTCAAACAAGGTAAGTATGGGGGTTACACACAAGGAAGCAACTGGAAAACAGTTATTTCCTACTGGTTGCTTTTATATACACTATCTTCCATCCAAACTTACTTGCTTTCCTGTCACTGTTCCTTTGTTATGGTACCAATTACATGTACAAATCCAATCTAGGCTTCAAGAACTAGTTCAATATTTTCTTAAGTATTTAATACTTTTTACATTATGTTATGTATCCTTATGTTCTTTTTTCTCTCTCTCTCACAATAAGCTATGAGTTCTCTGAGGACAGGATATCTCTCTGGTTCACCTTTGCATCCATAGGAGCATGTAACCAAATATATAACAGTATGTAATATGGTAGAAGCTCAAGTGAATTTGGCTACATTAATGAATGGATGGATGTGTTCTAGGCTGCAGTTTAGATTCTTCTGATTTGTTTCACAAAGGATATTATTATTTTAATAAGATAATTACCTTAAAATGTCATTATATACTAAAACAAGGAATATACCTACTATTGATATGAAAGATTGACATATATAAGAGATTGCCATACTGAGTGAAGTAAATCAGATGGAGAAAGACAAATATCAAATGATATCACTTATATGTGGAATCTAAAATAATGGTACAAATGGACTTATTTACAAAACAGAAATAGAGTCACAGATGTAGAAGACAAACTTACAGTTACCAAGTGGGGGAAGGGAGGGGAGGGAAAAACTGGGAGATTGGGATTGACATATACACACTACTATATATAAAATAGATAACTGATACAGACCTACTGTAGAGTACTTTACTCAATACTCTGTAATGACCTATATGGGAGAAGAATCTAAAAAAGAGTGGATATATGTATATGTATAACTAATTCACTTTGGTATACAGCAGAAACAAACACAACATTGTAAATCAAGTATACTCTAAAACAAATTTTTCAAAAAATAAGCAGAGGACCTGAATAGACATTTTTCCAAAGAAGACATACAGATGGTCAACGGACACATGAAAAGGTGCTCAAAATCACTAATCATCAGAGAAATGTAAATCAAAACTGCAATGAGATCACCTCACAGCTGTCAGATGGCTATTATCAAAAAGACAACAAATAACAAGTGCTGGGGAGGATGCGGAGGAAAGGGAACACCTGTCCACTGTTGGTGGAATGTAAATTGGTGCAGCCCTACAGAAAACAGTATGGAGGTTCTTTAAAGAACTAAAAATAGAATTACCATATGATCCAGCAATTCTACCTCTGGGTATTTATTAGAAGAAAACAAAACCACTAATTTGAAAAGATATATGCACCCCTATGTTCATTGCAGCACTATCTACAGTAGCTAAGATTTGGAAGTGACTTAAGTGCCCACTGATAGATGAATGGATAAAGAAGATGTCACACACACACACACACAGTGGAATACTACTCAGACATAAAAAAAGAATGAAATCTTGCCATTCGTGACAACATGGATAAATCTAGAGGGTATTAAGCTAAGTGAAATAAGTTAAAAAAAGACAAATACTGTATGATTTAACTTATATGGGGAATTTTAAAAACAAATGAACAAACTAAATAAACCAGAAACAGACTCATAGATACAGAGAACAAACTGGTTGTCACCAGGGGCAGGAGGGGTGAAAGGTTGGGCAAAATAGGTGAAGAGGATTAAGAGGTACAAACTTCCAGTTATAAAATAAATAAGTCATGGGAATAAATGTACAGCCTAGGAAGTATAGTTAATAATATTGTAATAACTTTGTGTGGTGGCAGATGGTTACTAGACTTATCATGGTGATCAATTCACAATGTATATAAATGTCAAATCACTATGTTGTACACTAGAAACTAATATAGTATTGTATGTCAACTATGCTTCTATTAAAAAATAAAACAGCTTTGGATCCCAAAATAACGAGACCTATATTTGAATGTTGTTACCTTGGTCAAGTTATTTATCTTCTCTGAGTCTCTCCTCTCAAATGTAAAATCAGGTTGGATGAGTAAGTTCCAAGGTCTTCTGTAACTTTAATATTCTTATTTCCATTTTTAATCCTGAAATGAAAAGAAATGATTAAAATTCTCCTTTGTATAAATCTTTCCACACATTATTTTATACTTACAAAACATCCCTTAATGTGGATGAGTTGATATGAAAGGAAATTAGAGCTTAGAAAAGGGTATTTAATCATTTACCCAAGGTTACATATTCAGTAAGTGAGAGTCAAAAACAGAACACATGCAAAAGCACAAGCTCCTTGTCCAGTGCTTTTTCTGTGTTAGCGATCTGCTTCTCCAAAAACTAGACAATGCACACACATATAAGCTCACTCACACACACACACACACACACACACACACACAGACTTCCTTCCTTTCTTTATATACACAGTGAGCTTGTATTTATATTGATATCTATAAGCACACAGCTGTCTGGATAAATTACTCTTTACCTTGCAGAAAGCTGGAAGTATTTCAATTATTGGTTTTATGCCAATGTATAGTTCAAACCTTCACACATGAGGGCAGTTATTTGAAGAGCTGTAACATCTCCAAAGCAGCGCATCTTCCCTAGACTTCTTATATTCCCAAAATGTAGCTTTTACTGCAGCAGTAAGATGAACCCAAAGTTGTTTGTACTACATTATTAAATATAGGTGAAAATAATATTTGCACATATTTTCACATGTAGATAAATTTAAATTAAAATACATCATAGTGGTCTCCAAGATTTTGCTGTTTATAATTTTCTATCTAACTCGGGGCTAATAGCGCTTGTGCCATTCTTGGTTTGTAATTTTTAGCAATTTTTGGTTTTCACTCTATAGATGTATAAATGATCATCACCCTTGCTATTGTACTGGAACACTGAAGTTAAAGAAATTAAGTTTTAATAAAAATAGTTGAGTACAATATTGATGCTTATAATCTTCTTGAAATCAAGTTTTATCATCCTCCAGCTAGAGAAGATGACTTATATACATATGGAAGTAAAAATGAAATTATGTTTTTTCTTAATATCTTGTTTTGTCCAAATAATAATTTAAGGCAGCTTATACTGAGTCATAAAATACAGAAAGATGCAATAATTTAAAAGAATATAGTTGGAAGTTTCCAATGGCCAATAAACAAACAAAAAGGTACTTAACTATATTAAATAAACTTTTGGCAAAGCATACACTGCTGTTTCTGAATGAGACAGGAGGGGGATCATTGTTTATAAAACAGTTATACTTGAGGGTTGTTTATCACAACAATAAACTTAACTTTATATTATTAATTTGAAACCATAATTAGGAACACAGCCCATTAAATGTAATAACCAGGCCCACCTTCTCTTTTTTAGCACCCAAAATAATATTCACAGTAAGTGGAATGATGAAAATATAACATATGGGTATAAAAGAATAACAGTCTTTCTTTATAGCCGGAAGATGTGTATTCATCTCATTTTAATGGTATGTCAAGTATTTAAGGAAAAAAATTAAAAGGTAGGTGAACACACACAAACAATGCCACTGATAAGTGAAGGTTGTTAAGCAGCAGTAATGATTGGATGTCTATGTTGAGTTCATGCAACTTTGCTAACCAGTTAACCTCAAAGCCTGAGAGAAGGTCAACATAACCTTCAAACAATCATTTCATTATGGTCAGATTTTGCTGCAAGTTTGTAATATACAGTGGAATACCTAAACCTAAAGCCTATTTAATTTACATGTGAAAGACTGGTCTGGTAAGTCCTTTTTGGCATTTAATGAAACATGAAACAGTTATTGGGCAAATATTTTAATACATGAATCTACTGTCATTTGGGAGACTTTTAAAAGGGGGTTTCTTTAAAAAATTATGGCACTAATCACAAAGTACTATGCTTGTAGGAATGATACAGGTAAACAAATGAGCAATGTTGAAAACCCATCATTATAAGAGGTCCTTGAATAGATCTACCAGTAAGATACCTTCCTGAATGCTTTATTCAAATTTTGATCATTATGAAGAACTGCTTCCAGTATTCAATAAGATCAGTCTGGGATCCACAAAATTAGGTGGTTAACCTTGACTTACAGTGCTACTAAGCTTCTCAGGTAGGACAGGTAAGAATTGCCACAATTTCAGTAGCCACTTTCAAACTGTGGGTAACTATGCAATATGCAATGAAATGCTAACTAAATTATAGTCGACAGATATTTGTGCAGACTTTTCCAAATAAACTTGTGTTTCTCCATTCATTCCCCCATTCTCAACAGTGAAAAATGAAGTTTTTGAGAGGGACAAATTCTTTGGGAACAGATATTAAATGTAAACAAATGCTCTACTCAACAGAATTAACCACCTTGGGGACACAAGAAAGTTAAGAATGAATGATCCAATAGATTCTGCTTCTTAGACCTGGAATTACTATCTGCAAGTCCCATCAAGTAGGAAAATCCTTGATTTATTCAGTCTACGCAGTCTTTCTTCAATGGTTTTTCAAGTATCTACCCCTTTGTTAGGAGAAAAAGTAAAAACAAAACCCCAAACACTTTTTAAAAAGGGCTTCTTGATGTACACTGTCAAATTGCATTTAGAAAAAATGTAGCAAGTTATAATCCCACCAACAGTGTATGAAAGTACCTCTATTTTGAAAAATTTTCTCTTATTTCCTAGAAGACTCCACTGGGTGCTTATCCATCCTTAATGCCTTTCTTTAACGCTTTATAAATTTACTTTTAACAAGGAAGGCAGAATAAGCTACAGATGGCAGGAGCTGCCAGAGTAACAGCGAACAATAAAAGAAAGTTGTGTGTTAGTTCACAGCACAGCAAATGTCTAGAACTGTGAATAACTGAATCCCTGAATCTGGAGGATGACTGTACTAAATGCATGGGCAGTTACACTCTGTGCATTCATACTTTTGTCTGAATTGTGGAGAAAACTACACAAAGAATTGTTACTAAGATGAATATTATTCAATATATTCATTAATGACTTAGAGGTCAAAGAAAATTTAACACTGATAAAAATGTATAAATATTAGAGAGAACAAAAGAATAGCAAGTACAAATATTTAATAAGAATACATATGAACTGGTACAACTTTGTTAAGCTACAGTTGAGTTTTAATATACTGGAGTGACCATAATACACCCAAGGACAGAAAATGCCTGACAGTGGTATACACTGTGGATGAGTATGTGGCTGTGAAGAAAGATGAGATAATTATCAAGCAGAAAATGAGTGCTTTTTTAATGTCATTTTGTTAAAGGCAATTTTGTATGGTCAGAAATTACAGCATAAAATTCACCATGACATTTTGAAAATGATTTGGAAAGACGACCTTTTAATAATAGGGAATTGGGTTGCATTTTGTATTTTCAACAGATCTTGTAATGTTGAACATTTTTCTCACAGTTTGAGATAGGTCAGTTATCATTTCACTTTGTAAGGGTCTGCTTCTAAACCATCAGCAGCATTTCCTAATAACCTACCATGTGTTGAGTACTGTGCTAGGTGCTATGGTAAAATATTTTGGTGAACATATATTAGGTGCACAATTAATAGCTTCATATATATAGGGAGGCCTGAAATGGCACAGATACAAACTGAAGGCTCATATGAGAAAATAAGTTATAAAGAAAGAAATGGAATAATTAGCAACTGAAGAGGATATTATGAGCTCTTGGTGAAAAGTCATTTCAAAAAAACAAAGGACAATTATGTTAGGCTAGGTAAACACAGAGGGGATCATTCAGGCAGTATGCAAAGAGGCGAATCCAAGAACACCTCATATGAGTAACAGAAAGTGCTTAGAATCAGAGAATTCACACTCATTGCTTCATTTCCTCCAACAGAGAGATTCCAAACTCCCCTCTCCCTTCCCTTCTGCAAATAACCCAGAATATTCTTTGGAACCTGAAGAAGGAAGGAAGGAAGGAAGGGAGGGAGGGAGGGAAGGAAAGGGAAAGGGGATGGGGAAGGGAAGGGAAGGGAAGGAAGGAGGGAGGAAGGAGGGGTCCAGTTTGGCTGAAAGTCATGCTTTTTCCACATTCTACCACCTACTGTAGAGAAAATTATTGCTGTATTTGGGATTACCAACTATAACTTAATCTCTTTTAAAAAAAAGAAATTCAACTATTGAATTAAACTCTAAATTTACCATTTTTAAAAATTGGTCTTAAATGAGTATTACTGTAGATAAGCACAGCCCAGTAGAAATATCTGTGAGCTTGGAAATCCTCACTGTCCAATATGGCAGCAATTAGCCACATGTGCTTATGCCTGCTGAGCTTTTGAAATGTGATTAGTTTAACTGAGGAGGTGAATTTTTAATCTCTTTAGATTTAAACTTAAATAGCCACCTATGGGTAGTGGCTACTGTACTGGACAGCACAACTTTACATTTTAAATACTTTGAAGGCCGGGCCTTTGTAAATGACTTCATCACTCACTGAACCCTGTGAAAGGTGGACCTCATGATAAATACTCATTAGCTTCTAAGTAACCCTGGAAAGATTCAGTAATCATAAAAACAGAAATAAGTGTATAGCCAACAAGAAAAAGTCACTGTAAATTTAAATAGTTCTTACTTTAATTGCCTAGGAATATAGAATATATTCCAGTCATATCCATTAACATAGCATATGGTATTTTTAACTCATTGCAAAGTTGATAAAGAAGACCATAAGGTTTTCTCCTTGAGAGCTGTAGGCTGTGGTTTACCATCAGGGCATGAGGCCAAATGCAGAGCCAGAATCAACTTCTATGGATTCTTTATTAATGTTTCACTTGGAATTCTGAGTTCTTTCTTGCCACACTGGTTTTTCCATCTCTCTTAAGGCTCAGACTCTGTTATATATGAATTTCTAACAGAATTTTAGTACAAAGGGTCTATTGCAAGATATCTTATGAGATTTTTTTAGGTGGCTCAAAAGAAACAAAGGAACATTGGCTTCTGTTATGACCATACATTTAGCCTAAATTTGAATGGAAATATAAGCTGCTGTTTTGAAAAAGAAAAACAAGCAATGTATAACTCTATTTCAAAACTTCCTTCTAGTCACTTGGAATTGCACACTGGGCACCAGGATCCTCACCATCACACCACTGTAAAAACTGTTTAAAAAACAAATTTAACTTCTCCCCTGAAAAACCTAGATCCTTTACTTGCAGTCATGTTAGAAGGTTAACAATATTAAGCATTAAAATGTGCCACCAATAAATGAGGTGACATAGTTAAAACTGAATAATGAAATCTGCATTTATGTCTTATCTATTAGCCTTCCACTCAGTTTGACTTTCATTACTTTTCAAATTCCTTTAAAGAATTTCTGTATAGTTGATATTTTCTTTTTTCTATAAAAGTATACAAAAGCTTTGGTACTACAGAAATGAAATCTGACTTATACACTAACAAAGAAATTATATGAATGGTGGTGCTAAGTATTAGGAATTGAAGGGAATAGGACTGGAGTCCTCTAGGTTATAGAGCTCACTAAGGTAGGGGTCAAACTGAGCCAAATTTGGTGGCCTATTACGTGACCATTTGTAAAATACAAGCTTAGAATTTGTACACTGTACACTGTAGGGTTCAAAACTTGGAAATCAATGATACTGACATTAGGAGGTGGGATGTTTAGATGCCCTTAGAAATGGGGAGTAAGAAGCTGGAGGGGAGATATATAGTCAATCCTAATTAACTGTGGATTCTGTATTTGTGAATCTGCCTACCTGCTACAAACTTTTTGTAGCCTCAAAATCAATACTCATGGTGCTTTCACAGTCATGTGTGTTCACGTGCAGAGCAGTCTGCTGCTCATGTTCCCAGCTCAGGTCACTAGGCGATGCTCTGCATCCTTGTTTCAGCTCTCATACTGTAAACAAGTGTCCTTTCCATGGTCTATTTAGTGCCCATTTTTCTGCCTTTTTTTTTTTTGTAACTTTACTATTTAAAATAGCCCCCGTATGTAGTGCAGAAGTGCTGTCTAGTGTTCCTATGTGCAAGAAGGCTGTGATGTGCCTTATGGAGAAAATATATGTGATAGATAAGCTTTGTTTAGAAGTGAGCTAGAGCACAGTTGACTGTGAGTTCAATTTCAGTGTAAGTGAATAAACAGTATATATTAAATAAGTTGTCTTTAAACAAAGTTATGTATTGATTGATTGATAAGACTACTGTGACCAGAAGCTCACGGGAACCTAACTCTGTATTTCCCCTAGGAGCAATGGTTCAGTATTTGCTAATTCAGTGTTCATGGTGACTTTTAGAGAGAAACAACTATGAATAATGAGAATCAACAGTATATATTGGAGAAGTGAGGGAATATTAGAGACATTTAATTACTATTTTTCAGGGAATGTTATTTATGTCCATAATGGGCTCTAGGTCCCAAATAGAGCATTAGGATAGGGGAGACCTGAAAGTTTCTGAGACATGTTTTCTTGACTTAGGTCCATGGGTTAACTTCAGTGAGTCCCAAACACCATGAAAGAGTATATTATATATATATATATATATGTACATGTGTGTGGTTTTTTTTCTTTTTTTCTCTACATGTGTGCATTTTTCTGGAGGTTTGGTCCAGAATTTCCAGTAGATTTTCAAAACTGTCCATGACTCGATTAAAAATTACTGCTCTGTGATGTAAGTGTGAGGCCTAGGACTGTGGTACTATATACAGAGCTTCAGCTGAGCAGGAACTTGGTTTTTGCCTGACAATGCCTAGCAAGGATGTGGCTTTGGGTTTGGTGGGAGATGGAGCTTGAATGGTCCATTGGGAACTCAAGGAAGGAAGATCATGGAAACTTTTCTATCTGATCACACATAAAGGCTGCTCAGCCATGAAAGAAATGCCTGGGGAAGACATCCTCTGAGACTCTATAAGGAACTTGGGGAGTCAGGCTTTTCAGGCATAGGTCCACTTTATAAAAATTGGAGGCTCAGAAAGTTCTTGGCATAAGAATTTTTTATGCAAATGTTTAGAGCTGAAAATCTATATATTTTAATTTAGAGTTAAATTTGAATATCAAGAAAACCAAATCTTGGTTTAGGAATTGGTGGTTTGCACAAGTGTTTTGTGGGTGGTGAATGGTTGCCCTGTGCCAATCTTTTGGCCCTTAGTGTACCATCTCCCATTCTTGTCCTTTTTTTTCAGAGTGCATTTCATGATAGATAATCCCTAGGGGTGTGGGATAACAGAGGGCTTATGTTTACAGATGTGGTGAGGATGTTAGGAGAAATTTGGATCACAAATGGGATGAAATGCTTGTAGGTGCCCATAGAGAAAAGGCAAGTCACATGGTTTTCTAGATCTCAGAAAAACTTAATCCTGGAGCTGAAGGAAAGACCCTTCTGTTCACTGATTGGTAGAAGTTCTCTAGCCATCCTCTTCACTTGTCCCTGTCTCATCTCTCTACCACTGAATAACCAACAAATAATTCATCTTTACCCAGCAGCTTCATTGGACACATCAAATACATTAACCCTTTTGGACTAGCAGATTCTATTTAGCAGACTACTTACTGCCTTAGTACCTGAAATAATGACTACATCTGTAGAAATTTTTTTACTCTTAAGCATATTCATATATTAGACTAAATTTATCCTGTGCAGGACAAGCAGATACATCCTGGAATGATTAGAGTGGCAATTAAGAACGCTGGCTCGAGGATTACTCAGCTATTTTTTTTTTTTTTTTCTGTATGCGGGCCTCTCACTGCTGTGGCCTCTCCCGTTGCGGAGCACAGGCTCCGGACACACAGGCCCCGCGGCCATGGCTCGCGGGCCCAGCCGCTCCGCGGCATGTGGGATCCTCCGGGATCGGGGCACGAACCCGTGTCCCCTGCATCAGCAGGCGGACTCTCAACCACTGCGCCACCAGGGAGGCCCCTACTCAGCTATTTTTTACATCAAAAAACCAGAATAATAATTCCCATCTCATACAGTTGTTGAGAGAATTAAATGTGATAATATAGCAAGAGGACCACTTAGCCCAGTGCCTGTAGATACTCAGAGCTGGATAATTGTTAACTATCAATATACTATTATTGTATTACTCATTCAATGACTTTTTGATTTTAATTATACATTTGTGGAAGCTGAGATCCAACAAAGTCAAAGTACTTGGTCCAAATCACAGAACTAATTGGAGCTAAATATGGGACAAGAACCCAAGACCCTGACTTACTGGAGGGTGGTCTTCTGTGTGAATCACTATCAAATATACACATTTGTCTCAATTTGAGCATTTGCTCCCTGAATTTTGATAGTCCTGGTATGCTTTAATAAAATGGAGACCTTGACAAAGTCTCAGGGGAGCCCGCATCCTATTAATTGAGGTTAGAGTTGTTTTGAAACAAATTGGTCTTGTTTTTATGGCCAAATATATCTGTAGATCATTAACGCTCTGAAAAAGACCATTGTTATGGAAAACGTTGAAAAGCTCATTCCTCCCTCAGGCTAAAAATGAGGACTTTGGAACACATATCAGGCAATTATATCATTTATTCTTAATTTACTGACTCGCTCCCTCCATAGGCATAACTTGCATGCTTATAAATCAGAAAAACTCTCATAAGGTGGGAGAGCCCATGATGCTTGATACATAACTGATTTATTAATTGTTATGCAACCTTAGTGATTGGTGCAACGGGGTGGCACATGGGTTATTTAAAGTTATACACTAAAATATGACATTACATTTTCAAATATACTTCACCATTGTTAATGAACTCAGATGTTCTTCCAATGACAATAGCATTATCCTCAGTTTTACACATGGGCAAACAGAGTTAATAACTAGCCCAAGGGCATACTCCATATTACTAGATAGTTATGAGTAAGAGCCAGAGTTCTTAGCTTTCATTTTAGAGTTTAGGCAATTTTCCCCATTGCTTCAATCATGATGGTAGAAAAGGAAAGGAATCTCTTTAAAACAAATTATTGCTGGTTGTTTTCCCTTTCACAACATGCGGGAATATAGCCTTTTAAGCTAAACCTACTCCTTAAGAGACGGTTTCCCACCTCTTAACCTTACTTTCTTAAGGTTAAAGTAAATAATGGTAGACAGGAGAGTTGTAGACAGGACTGTTCTTGTTCATTGACCAACATTTGGCACCCATATTAATTGCCAGTAACTTTTCCACTTATTGTTGACAGTCAAAGACAATAGGGCTCCCCAACTCCCCCTATTCTCTCTTCTCTAGAGGCCCTTTTAGATGTCCCGAGGGCAGGTGAAAGAACCCAAGGCCACTGATTTTTGTTAAGTATCCTTTTCTAAGAGCTCTTAGCATTAAGTTCCCCACTTCCCACCAGGTTTTGTACATTTTGAGTGTTTTATCTGACCAGCTCCTTTACACACACATTTTTAGGAGTCTATATGGTAAATAAAACTAAAGTCAATTATGCTTTCCTGAACCTAACATCCATTTATAATGAAGGGTAGCAGAATATGCCACTTGAAAACATGCCATTTTGTCATAAGGAGTATTCTGAGGTGAAGGCAGCTGAGAAGAAGCAGATACAAGAAAAGCTCTCTGCTCTCCTATTTCCTAAAAGCAGGACATTGATTTGTAAAGGTGTCCCACAACCAACCCCGCAAACAGGAAGGACACAATTTAATCCCAAGAGACAACTCTAGACCCCTACAGCTCAGAGAGGGCACCAGAGAAATCTACCTAACAAACCTTGGTAAAACTAGCCCTAATCTACCATTAATTTCCCCATATATTTGCCCTCCCACAGTTTGCCAGTCATTAGAAGCTCAAAGTCTTTTTCTTTTGCCTTGTCACTTCTTTAAAAATTTATTGTACTTTTGTGAAGATGCTATATAAGCCCAAGTTCTAACCATGCTTCCAGTTACTCATCTCTGAGTGTTCCCATGTGTACGCGGGATGCACGTGTTAATAAATTTGTCTGTTTTTCTCTAGTTAAACTGTCTTTTGTTAGTCTAATTTCCAGGGCCTCAGCCAACGAACTTAAGATGGGTAGAGGGAAAACACTTTTTCCTTCCTACATACTCCAACAGTAAATGCCAGATATTAGACAAAATGACTTCAGAGGTTAAGCAGTTTTCCTTCCTCATTTACTTTAATCTATAGCTGTCTCCTGTGTTCCTTTAGCTTTTCCATAGTCCAAGTGCCTTACACTTAAGGTCATGTTCACTACCAGTGCATACATATACTTCTCAAAGTTGAAATACTTTAAAAGTTCAAGTCAACTCAAATTCTCACAATTTATGGCTGTACCTCTTCTCACTGTGCCCTAATCCCTTCTCTTGAAATTAAATGAAAAAAAAAAAAAGATCTTCCTTTGGAAATAAATATTTTTTAGCATTCCCTTAGGAAGAAGCAATTCATCTTAGTAGAAAAGTACCAATTATGGAGTAAGACTACCCGAGTTTTAATTTAGCTTCTTTGGGCCTCAGACTCTTCATGAGTAAAATGGGGATATTAGGAGTATCCTCGTTATCATGAAGATGTAATAAAATAATGCATAAAAAGATTTAACACGGGCCTCCCTGGTGGCGCAAGTGGTTGGGAGTCCGCCTGCCGATGCAGGGGATACGGGTTCGTGCCCCGGTCTGGGAGGATCCCATATGCCGCGGAGCGGCTAGGCCCGTGGGCCATGGCCGCTGAGCCTGTGCGTCCGGAGCCTGTGCTCCGCAACGGGGGAGGCCACAGCGGTGAGAGGCCCGCATACCGCAAAAAAAAAAAAAAAAAAAAAAAAAAAAAGATTTAACACGGGCCTGAAACATAGTAAAAAATCAGCAAAACTGATTTTATTTATATGTTAAATATATACAGTTAAATGAATTTGATGATAATGATGACACAACTCTGCCCTATGGCAATATCTTATTTCAACGAGTTGTTATTCACTTGCATTAAATTTTTTAAAAGTTTCAAAATTTAGAGGAATAGTTAAAATAATGAATGGCAGAGTCAATATTTGAAATTAGTTTACTAGATTTAGAAGATGGGTTAAAATCGGTGAGACGTATTTTGACAGGAATAAATGAAAAGGTTTATATGTCAATTTAAATGATTGATGGGGCTGTCCAAAAGACCTAAAAGTTTTAATTCTCCAAAAGTCAATATCGAGATGAAATGGTTAGGAAGTAAACATAATCTTGGAATGAGTTAATCAGAATTTGGCTTACAAGAAAGTTGTCCATTTTGGAAGTCATTCTCTGTGCTTGTTGTATCACACTGTGGGATTGTATTTTGTTCTGGGCTCTACGTTTTAACGGTAATATTGAAAACCAAAATAAAATATTTTACAAAATATAGTGCCCTTTGTCGTATGAGAAACAGCTAGATGAACTGCTGTGATTTAGCTTCAAGACAAGGTAATTTAGATCATGCTTTGTTGTCTTCAAATATTTGAAGGGATACAATGTGAAAGACATCTTTACTGGTTATTCACTACTTTTCTAATAAATTCTAGTCATAAAAAATACATCCAAAAATGTTTTTTAAAATGCTCAGAAGTTATAATGTTTAAAGGTAAAGAAAAGAAGCCTCAGAGGGGCTAAATGATTTAGAAACAGAGATCCACAAACTTTTTCTGTAAAGGGCCAAATTGCTGGTGTTTTAGACTTTTGGGGTCATATGGTCTCAATTTCAATACTCAGCTGTCATTGTTGTGTTAAAGCAGCAATAGACAATACATAAATAAACAGGTGTGGCTATGTTCCAGTGAAATTTTATTTATAAAAATGGGCCCCAGGCTCTCTGTGGTTTGTGAACCCCTGAGTTGGGGATTTAACCACATATATATAAAATGGTAGAGCAGAGCTGTAAAATTCAGAATCTTCAGTTCTACAAAAATAATAAGTCATTTAACAAGAGTTAAAATTGTAAACTTCCAACTCAGGAAAGTTTCGACAGTATCTGACCATTTGGTGGGGTTATTTATTCATTCACTCATTTATTCTAAAAACATTGAGTGTGTACAGGAATTTCAACACATTTCTGATTTTATCTCATTGGCTGGAACTGTGTCACATGGCCATACATACCTTGAGAGATCCTGGAAAAGTAATATTTGACACATCAAATCTAAGTCCAAATCAAGAAAGAATTAGGAATAATATTGAGTAGGAAATTAACAATATGTGCCACATTAAAAAGTAGTAAGTTAGGGCCTCCCTGGTGGCGCAGTGGTTGAGAGTCCGCCTGCCGATGCAGGGGATACGGGTTCGTGCCCCGGTCTGGGAGGATCCCATATGCCGCGGAGCAGCTGGGCCCGTGAGCCATGGCCGCTGGGCCTGCGCGTCCGGAGCCTGTGCTCCGCAGCGGGAGAGGCCACAACAGTGAGAGGCCCGCATACCGAAAAAAAAAAAAAAAAAAAAAAGTAGTAAGTTAAGTGATAGAAGTATATATGAAATCAAATGGTGGGGAAATTTATCAATATTGTACTAGATAGATTTCAGGGAAGATCACCAGAGAAGGTTAAAAGGGATTCATGCATTGATAAAAATATTGAAAATATGATTTTTCAATAAAAAGATTTTTAAAATTCTTATATTTCGTGATTTGGAGGATTAGCCAGATAACTATAACACCTGGAGCAACTTAAAAGTTTAATTTGTCTTTTCTTAAACTCTTTCTGAATGTTATCCAGTGAGAATGGTCCACTTACAATGTTTAAACATTTCATAAGTCACATTTAGCCAGGAATAAGGAGAATTAAAGTAATGCTTCACATTTAATTTTGCATTTTACAACAACATGTTTTTCTGGCAAAAGACAATAGATTAAACAGACACATTTAACTGTGCTTCCTCTAGAAACCAATATAAAATGACAGGTAAAGGAATTTTATTTTATTTTATATGGCATATAGCCACAAAGAGTAAAAGAAGTGGAAAGCAGAACACCAGCGTTCAGCTGCTAGGTACCTGCATGGTATCTAGCTGGGGCTTACCCTGATCAGTCCAGCATCTTTTCTGATTGGTTGACTCCCATAACATACCTGTTATTAAACATTTTATCATTATTAAACATTATATCATTCCGGTGGTAGGAATGATATAAAATTTTGGAACTGGGGAAGCTGAAAGAGGAGTTCTAATTGAGTCACTCTGAAAAAGCTTAATTCTAAGCTGGCAGTGAGGGAGAAAAAGAAGCAACATGATTTATATCATAGAACCTCTAATAGGTTCAGGAACTGGCATCACCTGCTAACTCTGGGGTAGGGATGAAAAGAGGATTTGTGGAGTGAGCTTAAGTAGAGAGACCCACAGATCCTCAATCACACTCTATATGGCTGAACAACTGCCTCTCTCCTAATGTTACGGACTGAACTGTGCCCCTCACAAATTCATATGTTGAAGTCCTAACCCCAGTGTGACTATATATGGAGACAGGCCCTTTAAAGAGGTAATTAAGGTTAAGTGAGGTTACGGGGTGGGACTAGTGTCCTTACAAAAAGAGGAGGAGAGATCAGGAGTGTATTCTCGGACGAAAGGCTGAGACAAGGACACAGTGAACAGCCAGCTGTCTGAAAGTCAGGGAGAGAGGCCTCAGGAAAAACCAACTTTACTGGCACCTTGAGCTTGAACTTCCAGCTTCCTAAGTTGGAAGAAAATAAATTTCTCTTGTTTAGGACACCCAGTCTGTGGTATTGTCATGGCAGCGTGAGCTAACTACACTGACCAAGACAGAAGATTGTAGGTTTATTCTCTGAGAAGGGTAAAACAAAAGGTCTTTGTATAGATGAGCAGCTATAGGTGAGAGCAGGTTATGGTTAGGAGTCGTCAATGTTTATATAAGGAATGTAGAGAACCCCTTAGCCCTCTTTCCTCACTCAGTTTCCAGAATGTTGGCAGGCAGACATATATCTGGAATATTCTCTCCTGTAAATTTTTACCAGACCAAGAGAAAGATCTGTAAATTTTTACCAGACCAAGAGAAAGATCTAAAATACTAAAATTCAGAGTCTCCCGATAAAACAGTACAGCCAGATCTTCACACAGCACAGTCTGCAATAGAAAAAACTATCCCTGTGTGCTTCCCAAAAATCTTTTAATCTATCTCTTATAATATGAATAAAGAATAAAATGAACAAGAAGCAGATAGTATACAGATTGAAGGAGACTTTAATATAAGTTTTATTATAATGCTCAGTTAGGAAAAATATTGCATCCATGAAAAAATAATAAAATGCTATATAAAATAGAATAATTGTTCTTAAAAATTATAAACAGCAGAAATAGAAACTTCAGAAAATGTTTTGAAAGATAAAAGAAATTCTCACAGAAAGTAGAGCAAAAGAAAACACACACTTTTTTTTCAAAACCCTAAGCCATTGAAAAAATTTTTAAATAAATGAAACGAATTAGAGGACCATTTTAGGAGATTCAATATCTGACTAATAGGAAACCCAGATAGAAAGAATGGAAAAGCTAGAAAGTAGAAAATCATTAATAATTCAAGAAAATTTCCCAGAAATGAAGGATATGAATTTCTAGATTATGGCCAGCACAGCAGCTGACAATCAGTAGACGCAGTCATTTAACTGTAAAATTTCAGGACTTCAGGGATAAGAAAAAGATTGTAAAAGCTTCCATGATTAGGAGTCAGAAAGGATTTTGATGTCTCAAAGTTACACTAAAGATACAGGACAATGGAGAAATGCCTTTGAAATGTGGAGGAAAATTATTTTGAATCAATTAACACCATGCCACTGAAACTACCAGTCAAGCATGAGGGTAGTCTACAGATATTTTCAGATGTGCAACCTCCCTAACAATTTGTTTCCCATGCTGTCTTTATCACAAAGCCCTTGGAAAAGTTGCTTCACCCTAATGGAAGAGTAAATCAAGAAAGAGGAAAGCATGAGATGCAGAGAATGGGAGCTTCAGCTCAGGAGAGAGAATAGGATTTCTCTAGGTTTAAATTGAAGGTAGATCTTAGGATGATGGCATTTCTAAGGCATACAGCATAACCAATCCAGTTGGAACAGATCAGCAGCCTCTGAAGAGTTGTCTGCAAGAACTTGATATAATCCTCATGAATTTGGAACAACTCAGGGAGGTAAGGGCATAGAAAACCAAGTCGGTAAAAAAGTAGTACACTTAACAGCAAGAAGGTATACAGAAGGTTGTTCAAGAAGGCAAACATAATCCTAGTATAAAATATAGCACAGTCAACATTTACAAAAATATAATGATGTGAACCCTGAATACTGATCTAAGTAATGTTATAACTCTCAAGTATGGGGAAATTTGTACAGTAAGGAAGGTTAGAGGGTGAAAAAAAATGCTAAATCCACATTTCCCCTAGTGGGAAATTAATAAATTGATGCTTAAAAACTGCTTTAAAGCTACCAATATAACAATGTTTATTGTTAAATGGAGGGAAATAAACACAAGTGAGTGCTGAAAGCGAACACTGAGGTGTGGGAAATGCAGGAGACAGGGGGGACAGAACATTTCGATAGTTCTTATGGAAATGTTTGGCCCATTAAACCATTTGTATATATATTTCTGTTGCACATAAAAACTTAATTACAAATTTAGGAACAGCTAACAATGGTTATATTGTATAATAGTATTTTCACTTGAGTTCACCTGAGTTACACTGTCTTACTGTTGCAAACCCTAAAAGTAAATTAATCTTGGTATTTGCTACCTACATTTGAGGAATGTTGTGTTTTATTTATAATTAGATGCTTTAGCCTTTATAAAATATATGGTCAATGTAATTATTTTCAAAAGTTATTTATGGCCTAGCCAGCATAGGAATGCACTGCATTTTAAAAGCCCTTTACATCACTAAACTCTCATTATATCAAAGGCTAAGATAAATTTGAGGCATCCGTAACTTTGTAGGCAACCTCAGAATGTGCTGATGTTGCATGCAATAGAGGAAAAGTCAGCCAACCTCACTTCCAGTACAGAGAAATGAGCGATAAGTGACTATGGAATTATATTTTCTCACCTCACCAGAAAATTTAACTTCAAACAACGTTTACCAGACTTGAGGAGACTTGCTGACACTTTGCTCACTTCTATAAAACACATAAAATCTTTATCTGCAGGTTTCCTAAATGACTTCCATTGCTCCTTGTTTATTTGAAGCTCTAGTTCACATGTTTCTCTCTTGATTTTAAATCTCATTTGAAAATATTTTCTCCTCACCTTATAATCGGTTTCTTTTTTTTTTTCCTTCACTTGCTTTATTATTTCTAAACACTTCACTGAGCTTTTTGACACTTAGTTTGTAGGAGAGATGATTTGCTGTTTCACTAAATTCCTTGCTGGAATTTAGAGTACAGAAAAAATCACAGAACTGTTAAAAAGATAATGTTGTACAAGCTATTGGTATAGAAAAGTTGAAGCAAAAGCCTTGCCCGCTCCCCTTGTTGCTTCCCTTTCCCCCACCCTCTCCTGCATATATCTTCCTAGTCTTCCCTGGGCATTGCAACTCATAAAATTCCAAAAATCATCATTTTTTTTTCTGATTAAGGAAATGACTTACTGCTCCTGTTATTTTACTGTGAAATGAGAAACAATAAAACAAAACTCTAAAAAAAAATCAATGAATTTAAGAGACCGACAGGAAATGACAGCCTGTTGAAAAAGGTCAAGCTTATTATCCCGATATCAATATACTGAAGACTTTCCAAGCCATTCTGGCCTTTTCTATTCCTCTAACACACATACATGAAGAGCCACACACAAAGACATATCTTTAAGCATCACCACATAGACCACTGGGTAAATGCCCCATTTTTCTACATCCATGTAGATGTATTACCTTTGATCTGAGCCAGAAGTTTTACCTATGTTGCATTTGAATTCCAATATATGGAAAGCAAGTAGGTCTTGGCAGGACCTATGTCCCCTTAATAAGCTTTTCACTATCAGTTTGCCAAAAATGTAACACTGTAAACCAGTTACTATCTCAACAAGGAAGCATGCTCTTTCAGCAGACCACTGAGGCAATTCAATAGCTCAGGCATGTTGAACAAAAAGGATACAGTAGGGATTTGCTACTTTTTGGCATTTCTAATACTGACCTCATTTCCTACTGGCTTTTCCCAGCACGCAGTTTGGGGGCAGAGAAGTCCGATTGCTGGTAATCTACCAAAGAAGTGCCACCTGCTTCCTCTCACCATTTTAGTCAGCCAAGAGGAGAGCAAATGGCCAAAGCTCAGCCAATTGAACTGTATCAAGATACACTTTGAATCTTCAGCAAGTAATGCAAAAAGAGAAGAATGGGTTGGAGTTTCCTCTTCACAGAGGCGGTGGCCTGATCAGCCTGTTCCCTGTCCAGCCCAGGCCTACATTTGGTTTCTTAGGCCTCTGAAGCTTTCTTGGCTCTTCCAGGCTAGTTCTAGTCCAATTCTGTGGTCTCCCCATCTCCACTATGCATCCTAACTATCTTAAACCCTCTTTTGCTTAGGTTAGCTGGCACCAGTTTCTGTTTTTACAGTAAAAAACTCCTAAGTGATACAAAAGACATTTTGCAAGGAATCTAGGAAAATACAGTTAACATGTACTATTTCATATTGTGAAAACTACCCTTTGTTATCATGTGTTCCTGCAAAAAAAAAAAGTTATGCTGATATTAATCTTCAGAAGGAGAAGGTAGTGATACAATCTTTTTCATGGGCAGAAAGAACAGGACTGGAAGTACATCACTTTTTTTCTTAGGCTGGGCCCAATTTTTCTCTACTTTTTTAATGACGCAGCATCTCATTCACTTATTGAGATCTTCATTAGTGGTTATTTGTGCTCTGCTTGGGACAGAAAACTAACCTGTAGATTTCCATTGAAATTGCAGTGGTCTTAGAAATGAGCTAACATGCAGCCTCTTGTGATATCTAGTCCAGCATAGCTCAGTCCTAGTGTATTAGCACTGCTGAGAGGGAAGCAGCTATTTCTCCTACTTTCTATTTCCCCTAGATATGAGATCACAGGCAGGCCATTTTTCCTCTTGGGCCTCAGTGTGCATGTTTTCAAATGAGTTCTAGCATTTTATGATTCTGTAATTCAGTAATTTCAACAAGGTTATTTCAATAAATACAAACATCTGTAATTACAGATTCCGGATGAGAGTGGCATCCTTATATCACTCTGCATTCAGATTTTTGTTCAATTTTATATCAATTTAACATTTGTTATGGGGGGAGGGGGAGCCTATTTCACACACCAAAATAGCTAATAGGTGACCACACAATTTTAGGTGAATGGACGTAGGCAATCCTGAATTTAATGATTATAACTTAATAATAATGATAGTAATGACAGCACCAAGCTACACACTTTTAATTAACAGCCCAGCTACAATAAAGTTGTCTACAAATAGATATTTTAAGAGTAGCTGTGTTATGAGATTTCTATAAAAATCAATTACCCTGGCTGCATAAGTCAATGAATCTGTTTCTAACTGTTAAAAATGAACACAATTCAGTGTAAACATTTTCCTCCATTTGATTTTTATGATTGCCAAAGTTATTTTTCACACATTTCAGAGTCAAGTGGTTCTGAAATTCTTACCAAGAAAAATAGCAATGCCCCAACCCTTCCTGCCACTTCCATTTTCTCAGAGGCAACCTTTTTTCAACTGTTTTAGCTTTTTAGTTAGCTGTTATTTTTGATAATTTCCCTCCACTTGTGTAAGTAAAATAACAATATTGCTCTTTCTTGATCTTTCACTCTTAGATTGTATCTATTTACTTCCTACAATGGAAAATAAGGATTTAGCTCTCTTCAACTAGGCCCCAGAAGTAAATACATATACTTCCCATGTCCTTTAGTTCCCCACTAAAATTACTGCATAATTTTTATTAAAAATTTTTAGGGAACTTTATTATGTTTATGCAAGAACTATTCGCAGAGAAGCTATGTATAAACCATGACTACTTTTACTTCTTTAAGTGACTTTTTGTTTCCTCTGTAGCTAATAATTGTTTTATTTTGTTGGCTTTATTTTCTATGTACTAATCACTGAAAAATGCCCAAACTCTCCCAGTTACATCAGATATTCTATCATTTTTATTTTGTTAGAGATAATCTCCCTGGAACCTTCTGAGCTGCTCTATTCTTGCTCTTGCTGGCCAATGATTTGCTACATTCCTGTTATATTCCATCATCTCCATCCTGGAGATATTCTTTGCCTCTTTCTTAAAGGAAAGAAAATCCCATTTTCTGGATTCCCTGTCTTTCTTTTGCTTCGTTACTCCTTCATTTTTGTACAGCATTCCTGCAAAAGTTTCCTAAGGAAGGACACATGGGAGGTAAACTTTTTTAAGCCCTTGAATATCTGAAAATGTCTACCCTTACCCTTGATTTGTTAGTTTGTCTACAAATAGAAAACCAGAGTCAGTATCTTTTTACTTCAGAGTTCCAAAGTTATATCTTCATTATCTCTCAGTTTCCAGCACTGCTCGAGAAGTCCCAAACCATCCAGTTTTCTGACCCTTTGTTTGTGACCTATTTTATCTTTCTGGAAGCTTTAGAATCTTCTATTTAACCTGTAGTCTGAATTTTCACTCTGAAGTGCTCTGGATAGATCCATTATATCTACTCAGTGGGCACTCAGTAGACACTTTCAAGAAATTTTCTTGATTGTTTATTTACTGATTTCCTGAGTCTGATTCCTCTGTTCTTTCTTCATTGGAACTTCTATCATTCAGCTGTTCTTCCTTTTGGACTGGTTCATTAATTTTCTATATTTTTTTTTCATTTAACTCTCATCTTTTTGTTGCTTTGCTCTACTCTCTGGGAGATTTCCTTGATTTTATTTTCTAACTGTTGTAATGAGATTTTCTTTTTTTCTTATTATATTTTTATTTTTTAAATGGTTTTCTTATTCTCTGAACAAACATATTATATATAAATATATTCATATATAAATGTATACAAGATATGTACAGGAAACATGTATATATATTCAACACTTATATACATATATTTCTATTTTTGTGTCATGAATGCAATGTCTTTTTATTTTTCTATTATTAGTAGTACATATATATTTGAACTTTTCCTCTCCTTACATAATCTGTTTCCTTTTAGTGTTTTTTCTGTTTGTATGCTTGTGTCTTTTGATTCTATCATTCATGTTACGCACTTGAATGAAGTGTCTACCGATCCCTTGTTGTCTATTCATGTATTAAGTAGATTACATAAAATTGTTTAGAAGCTACAGGTTTGTTGAATTTAGGCTTCACTGTACTGATTTGGTTGTAATCTTTCACTGGAAAATAGTAGTATCTTTTCTTTAGCTCTGGTCATGACTTAGAGAAGAATAGTTTTGTCTAAAGTTCTAAGTCTGGCTGCCAGTCTTCTGGAAATTGAATGGGAAAAGATACATGGTCAGTTTCAATGTTGCATATATACTCCTGGGCTGCCACTATTTTGGGAACAGTACCCTTCCCACCTCAGTACTTGGCCTCCTGAGGCAATCAGAAACTTCCATTTTATTGCCACCAGAGAATAAGCCTCCAGTCTTCCACTGAGGTGCTGGATGGGATCTGGACTTCTAACTGCTTTTCACACAAGAAATTTATCAAGTTCCCATTTGTTTTAGCCATGCCTGTACCCTCACCTTCAGATATTCATGCCATTGTCATTTCTCAGCCTTTTATGATATGAATTCTGATGTACAATTAGATCATTTCTTGGATTTCCCCACTGCTTGGTTAGGTTTCAGCATATTTGGGCCTTCTAAGTCAGTTGCTATTTATACTTGTACATTCTGCATTGCAAAAAGCTATTCCTAACCTGCTTTGTTTTATCCATTTTATCTTTTTGAGTTTACATTTTAGAATCTCTTTACTGTTATTTTCTAATTTTGGAAAGAACAGAAGTAAATATATATGGACAGTCCATCCTGTTTAACTGGAAGATGGAGCATTATATTTTTATTTCAATATAACTATATTATATATATATAACTATATTATAATTTTATATAATATATAAAAAACTATATTATATATTTTATATATATAGTTATATGTAATATTTGTAAAACTTAAATTACCACTGTTGAAACTTCAGGTTCTATAAAACAGAGTATAGAAACTATAACATTTTAATATAAGAAACACACATACATTTATACTTGATTTATGGAATAGTCTATAGTAAGAAATTGATAAACAGGCCCATCAGTGGCTTCCTATGTATTGACAAATTTTTTAAAAAGTAAGAACTTGTGAGGATCTTTAGGGGAAAAGAGATGTTTAAAAGAAATATTTAAGAAGTCTGTGTGATGTAATATGCTTTCCCATTTCCAACAAAATCTATATCATCCAAACATATTTATGGGTTAGATTTAATATTTTTACTTAAGCAATGAGAGGAATTATATTCAATGCTAGAATATACCAATTATAGCCATAGTGCACTATTTTGAAAAATATGTCAGTTTATCCCCAGTCTCAGTTTCCTCATATGTAAAATGAGGATGATACCCCCACTGAATTGTTTAAAGGATTAGAAATAAAAACTAAATATATACCAGGAAAGCACTAGGAACAGGAAAAATTCTACCTGTTGTTAACATGTGCAAATTCAAAAACATGTATACATTTACTTTATTCACTGTCTTCCCTCTTGTTTTGCCAAGACTAATTCTGGCAAGATATACTGAGTCTTAAGGAGAAGCTCTCTATTCTAACTGCAGTCTATTTCCTTGCCATCTTCTTGCCAGGAATAACCAAAAGAAGGGCTCATTTTCAGAGTGCTTCATTAGTAAGAAGTGGACTAATGTTTAAATCTATGTGTTTAAATTAATGTGTGTCTGTAGCATTTCAGATAGTGATTGACAGACAGTATGCTCTCCACAAATATTTATTGAGTGAATGGGTGAACCAAAAATATTGCTAAAATTAAACTATTTTTTTTTCTAGTTATGCTTTCAAGTTACATTATCATTCTTTCCTAACTTATATTTAGATATATAGCTTATATTAAGGAAGAGGTGACAAATGTTTCCTTTAAAGGATCAGATGATAAATATTTTAAGCTTTGTAGGTCATATGGTCTCTGTTAAAGCTACTAAACTCTGCCATTGTAAATGAAAGCAGCCACGGAAAGGACATGTCTGTGTACCAATAAAACTTTAATTGTAAACACTAAAACTCAAAGTTTATATAATTTTCACTTGCCATAAAATATTATTCTTCTTTTGATGTTTTCAATAATTAAAAAATTCAAAAATCATTTTTAGCTCACAAACTGTTCAAAAGCAGGAGGCTAGCCAGATTTGCTAAACAGACTAGTTTGCCACCTCTTTACTAAGGGATGGTTCTTTGTTTAAAAACAGAGAGAAAATCAGATGAGTAATTTCCTCTAGTTGTCAGCACAGCCTTACAGCAAATACAAGATATTTTTATTAGAAGTTTCTGTTGGATTTCTTTTTTTTTTTTTTTTTTTTTTTGCTGTACGCGGGCCTCTCACTGCTGTGGCCTCTCCCGTTGCGGAGCACAGGCTCCGGACACACAGGCTCCGCGGCCATGGCTCGCGGGCCCAGCCGCTCCGCGGCATGTGGGATCTTCCGGGATCGGGGCACGAACCCGTGTCCCCTGCATCGGCAGGCGGACCCTCAACCACTGCGCCACCATGGAAGCCCTCTGTTGGATTTCTTTTCACACCATTTTCCATAAGACTAGCATGGTAATTTTGAAATCCAGTTTGCTCAGGTATATGGTTTTCATGTCATGACCATAATGTTCATCAGAACATTTTACTCAGCTTTCAAAGTTCTGACTGGTTTCAGAAAACAAATGAACAAGCCATTATGATTTCATTTCTTTCACCTTACTCAAAACCTTAATCATAATTGACTCCTCCCTCTCCTTGCATCTCCCCCATCCCTCAAAGCCAATCAATTCCCAAATCTTGTCAGCTTTTCTTTTTTTCCAGATTGAAATGTCTTCTTTTCTGTCCCCATTCACAGCCTAGTTCAGGACCTCATCAATGGTTATATTTTGTGAAATAAACACTTCATATACTCTATTTCTCTTCTGTCAATCACCTGTCACCATAATCCTCTGAACTGTACAGATGATACAAATAGGGAGTCTCACTAGAAAAACTGCCCCATGTTTTTTTACTTACAAGGACAGGCATAGGGCATTTGTCAAAATTATAACACAACTAGCCTAGAAATAAATACAAAGAAAATAGTTTTCAGTGCCATAGGTCATGACAGAAAACAAACTGCATGGCTAGGTTGCACTTAATCCGAACCACTTATTCACAGAATTTGCAACTGAGCAATTGAAAAAGAGAAGATCAAGATGGCAGGCAAAAAATGACTATCTTCAGGGATCAGAAAGAATCCTTTAATCATCTCTCTCTTCTTTTTTAGACTTAACTGCATGAATTTCTTTATGTGAAAATCTTTGATTGGATTCTGATTATCAGACATTTGATATTCAGGCACCAGGATATAACTTCTGAAGTTTCTGCCACTGAGATTTTATGAGCTTCATCAAAATTAGTAAATATTATTAGATATTAACTAATGGGCAACCAGCAACTTTTCCAGGTCCCATTCTAGAACACCACATTATTACTTTTCAATTTTTTGTCTGGAACCATAAATGTAAACCTCCTTATGAGCACCTGTTAGATCTAAGGACTAAAAGACACAGGAGGCTGACAAGTGACTCTGATACAATGAACTTTTAAAACAGTCCAGACATCCTGTGTGCCCCAGATA
Source organism: Mesoplodon densirostris (assembly GCF_025265405.1). NCBI lineage: Eukaryota > Metazoa > Chordata > Mammalia > Artiodactyla > Ziphiidae > Mesoplodon > Mesoplodon densirostris. Next base: position 53,761,366 of record NC_082665.1, read on the forward strand.
CCTCCTCCCTAGCCTATAGGAGCAAGTTAAATATTCAAGGCAGTTGACCACAATTTGAATTTTCCCTGTCCCCAAACAATAGCTGGTTTGATCTTTCCTTGACAAGGCTCTATACCCAAGAATTCTCCACTGCCAACCTTGATTCTCATCTCTGGACCTTCTAGACTTTGTATTGGTAGATGATCTTTCCTGTTTGGGGACCTTGACTTTATACAGTGGATTGTTGTTTGGTTTTCTCTTTTGCCTCTAGAAAAAAAGTTTCGGCTCCAGAGCCAGCCCAAATAAGTCAGTCTTCCCCACCTCTTTTTTTTTTTTTTTTTTTTTTGCCACTTTAAGCCCATATTTACAATTCTTAATCACTCCATAAAAACCCAAGTAAAGAGACACCCTACCATAGAAAGAAAAGTTTGTCGGGAGAGCACGTTGGATTTTAATCATTACCCATTTGCTTGATAATTGCCAAGTGAGAAGAAGCCAGGAGGGAAAGCTGGAAACCTGTCTGGTACTATTAATTATTTTGATGGTATGAATAAAACCTTGGGAAGCTTATTTATCAAATTCCCCGATGACTCTATTCCAGATGATTTAACATGAAAGGTGACATACATTCAAAATAAATGGCTGTCTAAGAATAATAAGTATAGGGGTTATTTTTATTTCCTTGCCTGGATTTTTAATATTTTCTGTATTTTTTTTTTTTTGAGGTACGCGGGCCTCTCACTGTTGTCGCCTCTCCCGTTGCGGAGCACAGGCTCCGGATGCGCAGGCTCAGCGGCAATGGCTCACGGGCCCAGCCGCTCCGCGGCATGTGGGATCTTCCCGGACCGGGGCACGAACCTGTGTCCCCTGCATCGGCAGGCGGACTCTCAACCACTGCGCCACCAGGGAAGCCCATGTATGTATTATTTTTAATAAGAAAAATTACTTAAAAATATGCAAAAAAGGGTCAGATAGGTTTGAATATTGAGCTAAACACAAGATGATATTCAAAAGAAAAATATAAAAAGTACTACATTTGTGTTTTATTTTTAAAAATCTGTTATAAAACTACAAAATGGTGGAGACATAGCTTGTCAGCTGTAAAGAACAGACTTATCATCTGTCAGTATGTGGGAAAAAATCTGGAACTTAAAGGGGTACAAGCTAACTTGATAACAACAGAAAATTACTGATCACAGGCTGAATTAACAGAAATATAGTGTTCAAATAAAAGGAATAAGACTGTTAATGAAAGAAGCACTCAAACATTTCTATGCTAAGACATATTTGAATATGAATATAGTCTGAACTTCATTCAGGATAAGAAAAATTCAAATTAAGCTTACTTCAAAATATATTTTGCCTTTCAGATGACCAAGATCAAAGAGTCTGATATCATAATGTATCAGTGAGGGAATGGTGGAGACACTCATGTATTTTTTATGAGTTTAAATTTGTAATACTTTTAGAGATAACAATTTGGCATCTTTCAAATTTATAAAATATATCCACGCATTGTGGTGAACTGTGTTGGTATTCTAATTATTTGCTTGTCCTTCCAATGAGGAAAGAAATATACATCTATATCCTACTGATGTCTGGCTTGACCACATGACCTTCTCTGACCACTAAACTGTAAGTAGAAGTGAAGGTACTATTTTCAAGCAGAAGCTTTAAGAACTATCATATAGTTAACCACGTCCTCTTTTCCTTCTACCAAAAACCTAGTTTGCTCTGGAAAGGGATTGCTCCTTTAGCTAGGTCCTAGAATGAGGATGATGTAGAAAAGAGACAAAGAATCTTGCAATAGAGATGTAACATAAGTGAGAGATTAGCTTTTAGTTGTGTAAGCTACTAAGGATTTGACACCATTTGCTATTATGACATAATTTAGCCTGAACTAACTGATACAGTATTTTACTCAGTGGTTCTACTTCTTGGAATTTATTCTATACCTATACTCATGAGTGTATAAAATGATAGGTAGGTAGGTAGATTATCTGTTGCTGTTATTATGCTAATAAATGATTAAGAACCTAAATGTTCATCAACAGGGAAATGTCTAAATAAAATATTATGCAATCATACAAAAATACTATGAAGCTGAAAAAAAAGGATGAGGAAATTTTTATTAATAAGATGGTCTGATCTCACGTGTATATTTACAGTTATGTAATTAAGAAGGCAAAAGGAAAACAGACTATCTCTGAAAGGAGATATGACTTGACTCTGTTTAGGAAAACTGGATGACAGATGAATAAGTTTGGAAGGCTTTTTTAAGCCTTCCTGCATCCTCTATCGTACATTTTTAACTCTGAATGTTTGTGAATGTATTATATATTCAAAAGAAAAATAAAATAGTAAGTAATGAAAAAGAGGATACAGCAGTTGAATAGGTCATATCTGGATTCTGGAATCCTAATCTCTCCAATAATTCTATACTATAATCAATCCCATCTCTTTCCCTTTGTTTAACCTTTCCGTTGAAGGTGCTAAATAGCTCTAATCATTTTTTTATGTCCAAGCTCAATTCCATGACATTATGCAGCTTTGTCTTACCAGTGTAGCCTTCTAAATTATAGTAAACATGGTGTCCTGCCTAGAACTACTGGGTTGGTGCACCCATACTGAGCAGCTACTATGAGTGTTGACTGGTAATGACTCATCTACGTATTTCTCTGGAGAATTATCTTTGGCCAACAAGAGACATCTAACCCTGGGACTCCTGGGAGGTTACGTCACCCTTCCCAGTGGAGGCGCTCAGCCAGAACTGATAAGTGTAAAAAAAAAATGCTCAGCTCTTATGCATCAAGATGGAACAACTTTGTGATGCCATTTGTGCTCCAGAGTTACACATGGAATCAAGTGCTAAAATCGCATATTAATTTAGCTTCTTCTCCTGCTGTATCCTAATTACTTCCTCATAGGTTTCTCCTGATAAGTTTCATTGGGATGGACCATAGGACACTATATTTAACAAGATAATAAGAAAGACACTGTGTGCGTGTGTGTAGAGATATCTGCATCATGGAGAAGGTCAGTGGTGGCTATCCTTTGTATGTTGGGCCTTATGCGAGGTCATGCTATTACAGATCTAAGTCACAGTTGAAGACTTCCCTAACATGGCAAAGGAAACAGTCAAGTCCAGGAAGTGCAGAGAGTCTGATACAGGATAAATGCAAGGAGAAACACGACAAGACATGTATTAATCAACTATCAAAAATTTAATACAAAGAAAAAATATTAAAAGCAGCAAGGGAAAAGCAACAAATAACATATAAGGGAATCCCAATAAGGTTAACAGCTGACCTTTCAGCAGAAACTCTACGAGCCAGAACGGAGTGGCAGGACATATTTAAAGTGATGAAAGGGAAAAAACTACAAACAAGATAACTCTACCCAAGAAGGATCTCATTCAGATTCAACAACAGAGAAATTAAAACCTTTACAGACAAGCAAAAGCTAAGAGAATTCAGCACCACCAAACCAGCTTTACAAAAAATGCCAAAGGAACTTCTCTAGTCAGGAAATACAAGAGAAGGAAAAGACCTACAATAACAAATCCAAAACAATTAAGAAAATGGTAATAGGAAAACACATATCGATAATTACCTTAAATATAAATGGATTAAATGTTCCAACCAAAAGACACAGACTGGATGAATGGACACAAAAACAATACCTGTATATATGCTCTCTACAAGAGACTCATTTCAGACCTAGGGACACATATAGATTGAAAGTTAGGGGATGGAAAAAGATATTGCATACAAATGGAAATCAAAGGAAAGCTGGAGTAGCAATTCTCATATCAGACAAATAGACTTTAAAATAAAGACTATTATAAGAGACAAAGAAGGACACTACATAATGATCAAGGGATCAATCCAAGAATATATAACAATTGTAAATACTTATGCTGCCAACATAGGAGCACCTCAATACATAAGGCAAATGCTAACAGCTATAAAAGGGGAAATGGACAGTAACACAATAATAGTAGGGGACTTTAACATTCTACCTTCACCAATGGACATATCATCCAAAATGAAAATAAATAAGGAAACACAAGCTTTAAATGACACATTAAACAAGATGAACTTAAATGATATTTATAGGACATTTCATTCAAAAGCAACAAAATACACTTTCTTCTCAAGTGCTCATGGAACATTATCCAGGATACATCATATCTTGGGTAACAAATCAAGCCTTGGTAAAGTTAAGAAAATGAAATCGTATCAAGTATCTTTTCCGACCACAACACTATGAGATGAGATACCAATTACAGGAAAAAAATCTGTAAAAAATACAAATAAATGGAGACTAAACAATACACTAGTAAATAACCAAGAGATCACTGAAGCAATCAAAGAGGAAAACAAAAAATAACTGGAAACAAATGACAATGAAAACACGATGACCCCAAACATATGGGATGCAGCAAAAGCAGTTCTAAGAGGGAAGTTTATAGCAATACAATCCGACCTCAAGAAACAAGAAAAATCTCAAATAAACAACCTAACCTTACACCTAAAGCAATTAGAGAAAGAAGAACAAAAGAACTCCAAAGTTAGTAGAAGCAAAGAAATCATAAAGATCAGATCAGAAATAAGTGAAAAAGAAATGAAGGAAACCATAGCAAAAATCAATAAAACTAAAAGATGGTTCTTTGAGAAGAAAAACAAAATTGATAAACCATTAGCCAGATGCATCAAGAAAAGGGAGAAGACTCAAATCAATAGAATTAGAAAGGAAAAAGGAGAAGTAACAACTGACACTGCAGAAATACAAAGGATCATGAGAGATTACTACAAACAACTATATGCCAATAAAATGGAAACCTGGAAGAAATGGACAAATTCTTAGAAAAGTACAACCTTCCAAGACTGAACCAGGAAGAAACAGAAAATATACACAGACCAATCACAAGCACTGAAATTGAAACTGTAATTAAAAATCTTCCAACAAACAAAAGCCCAGGACCAGATGGCTTCACAGGTGAATTATATCAAATATTTAGAGAAGAGCTAACACCTATCCTTCCCAAACTCTTCCAAAATATAGCAGAGGGAAGAACACTCCCAAAATCATTCTATAAGGCCACCATCACCCAGATACCAAAACCAGACAAAGATGTCAAAAAAAAAAAAGAAGAGTACAGGCCAATATCACTGCTGAACATACATGCTAAAATCCTCAACAAAATACTAGTAAACAGAATCCAAAGCACATTAAAAGGATCATATGCCATGATCACGTTGGGTTTATCCCAGAAATGCAAGGATTTTTCAATATATGCAAATCAATCAATGTGATACACCATATTAACAAATTGAATAAAAACCATATGATCATCTCAATAGATTCAGAAAAAGCTTCTGACAAAATTCAACACCCATTTATGATAAAAACCCTCCAGAAAGTAGGCATAGAGGGAACTTACCTCAAATAATAAGTACCATATATGACAAACCCACAGCTAACATCATTCTCAATGGTGCAAAAATGACCATTTCCACTAAGATAAGGAACAAGACAAGGTTGCTCACTCTCACCACTATTATTCACCATAATTTTGTAAGTTTTAGCCACAGCAATCAGAGAAGAAATAGAAATAAAAGGAGTACAGGGGGCCCGGAGGAAGATGGCAGAACAGTAAGACACAGAGATCACCTTCCTCCCCACAGATACATCAGAAATTCAGCTACACGTGGAACAACTCCTACAGAATACCTACTGAACACTGACAGAAGACCTCAGACCCCCCAAAAGGCAAGAAACTCCCCACATACCTGGGTAGGGCAAAAGAAAAAAAGAATAAACAGAGACAATAGGATAGGGACGGGACCTGCACCAGTGGGAGGGAGCCGTGAAGGAGGGAAGGTTTCTACACACTACAAGCCCCTATCGCGGGCGGAGACTGCAGGTGGCGGAGGGGGAAAGCTTCGGAGTAGCGGAGGAGAGCACAGCAACAGGGGTGCGGAGGGCAAAGCGGAGAGATTCCCGCACAGAGGACCGGTGCCCTCAGGCACACACCAGCCCGAGAGGCTTGTCTGCTCGACCGCCGGGCTGGGCGGGGCTGGGAACTGAGGCTCGGGTATCGGCTTTCAGTCGGAGCGCAGGGAGAGGACTGGGGCTGGCGGCAGGAAGAGAGCCTGAAGGGGTTAGTGCACCACGGCTAGCCCGGAGGGAGTCCGGGGAAAGGGTCTGGAGCTGCCGAAGAGGCAAGAGACTTTTTTCCCTTTTGTTTCCTGGTGCTCGAGGAGAGGGCATTAAGAGGGCTGCTGGGGGAAGCGCTGGAGACAGGCGCGAGCCGCGGGTAAGGCGCGGACCTCGGTGACGGGCGTGGGACGCTGGGGCCGCCGCCGCCGCCGCGGGGCCTGTGTGCGAGCGCGGGTCACTGTCCGCCCCGCCTTCCAGGGGGCCTGTGCACCCCGCCACTGCCGGGGTCACGGGACCCGGGGACGGCTTTCCCGGGAAAGCGCACGGAGCGCCACGGGCTGCTGCAACGTCACGCCGGCCTCTGCCGCAGCAGGCCCGCCCCACACTGTGCGCCCCTCCCTCCCCTCTGCCTGAGTGAGCCAGAGCCCCCGAATCAGCGGCTCCTTTAAACTCGTCCTGTCTGAGCGAAGAACGGACGCCCTCCGGCGACCTACGCGCAGAGGCGGGGCCAGGTCCAAGGCTGAGACTCGGGAGCTGTGAGAGCAGAGACAGGGAAAACTCTCTGTGCAGCCTCGGAGGCAGCGGATTAAAGTTGCACGGTCCACTTGATGTGCCCTGCGTCTGTGGAGTGCATGAAAGGACAGCGAATGATCCCAAATTGAGGAAGTGGACTTTGAGGACAAGATTTAAGACTCCCCCCCCTTTTCCTCTTTTTACAACGAATTATCCCAAATTAAAGAGGTGGACTTAGAGAGCAAGATTTCAGACTTCTCGACCTTTTCTTCTTTTTACAACGAATTATCCCAAATTAAAGAGGTGGACTTAGAGAGCAAGATTTCAGACTTCTCGACCTTTTCCTCTTTTTACAACGAAGTAACCCAAATTGAGGAGGTGGACTTGGAGAGCAAGATTTTTGATTTTTCCCCCTGCCCTCTTTTTGTGAATGTGTATGTGTAATCTATCTCTGTGTAAGATTCTCTCTGTATAGCTTTGCTTCCACCATATGTCCCAGGGTTCTATCGGTGGATGAAAGGCTCTTGGTGCTGCAGCCAGGAGTCAGTGCTGTGCCTGTGAAGTAGGAGAGCCAACTTCAGGACACGGGTCCATAAGAGACCTCTGAGCTCCACATAATATCAAGCAGCGAAAATCTCCCAGAGATCTCCATCTCAACACCAGCACCCAGCTTCAGTCAACGACCAGCAAGCTACAGTGCTGGTCACCCTAGGCCAAGCAACTAGCAAGGCAGGAACACAACCCCACCCATTAGCAGAGAAGCTACCTAAAAACATAATAAGGCCATAGGCACCCCAAAACACACCACCAGACGTGGACCTGTCCACCAGAAAGACAAGATCGAGCCTCAACCACCAGAACACAGGCATTAGTCCCCCCCACCAAGAAGCCTACACAACCTACTGAAACAACCTTAGCCACTGGGGACAGACACCAAAAACAACGGGAACTACGAATCTGCAGCCTGCAAAAAGGAGACCCCAAACACAGTAAGATAAGCAAAATGAGAAGACAGAAAAACTCACAGCAGGTGAAGGAGCAAGATAAAAACCTACCAGACCTAACAAATGAAGAGGTAATAGGCAGTCTACCTGAAAAAGAATTCAGAATAATGATAGTAAAGCTGATTCAAGATTTTATTTCCAAGATCCATAATCTTGGAAATAGAATAGACAAAATGCAAGAAACAGTTAACAAGGACCTAGAAGAACTAAAGATGAATCAAGCATTGATTAAAAACACAATAAATGAAATGAAAAATACTCTAGATGGGATCAATAGCAGAATAACTGAGGCAGAAGAACGGATAAGTGAGGTGGAAGATAAAATAGTGGAAATAACTGCTGCAGAGCAAAATAAAGAAAAAAGAATGAAAAGAACAGAGGACAGTCTCAGAGACCTCTGGGACAACATTAAACGCACCAACATTCGAATTATACGGGTTCCAGAAGAAGAAGAGAAAAAGAAAGGGACTGAGAAAATATTTGAAGAGATTATAGTTGAAAACTTCCTTAATAAGGGAAAGGAAATAGTTAATCAAGTCCAGGAGGCACAGAGAGTCCCATACAGAATAAATCCAAGGAGAAATATGTCAAAACACATATTAATCAAACTGTCAAAAATTAAACACAAAGAAAACATATTGAAAGCAGCAAGGGAAAAACAACAAATAACACACAAGGGAATCCCCATCAGGTTAACAGCTGATCTCTCAGCAGAAACTCTACAAGCCAGAAGTGAGTGGCAGGACATAATTAAAGTGATGAAGGAGAGAAACCTGCAACCAAGATTACTCTACCCAGCAAGGATCTCATTCAGATTTGATGGAGAAATTAAAACCTTTACAGACAAGCAAAAGCTGAGAGAGTTCAGCACCACCAAACCAGCTTTACAACAAATGCTAAAGGAACTTCTCTAGGCAAGAAACACAACAGAAGGAATATACCTACAATAACAAACCCAAAGCAATTAAGGAAATGGGAATAGGAACATACATATCAATAATTACCTTAAATGTAAATGGACTAAATGCTCCCACCAAAAGACACAGGTTGGCTGAATGGATACAGAAACAAGACCCATATATATGCTGTCTACAAGAGACCCACTTCAGACCTAGAGACACATACAGATTGAAAGTAAGGGGATGGAAAAAGATATTCCATGCAAATGGAAATCAAAAGAAAGCTGGAGTAGCAATTCTTATATCAGACAAAATAGACTTTAAAATAAAGACTATTAGAAGAGACAAAGAAGGACACTACATAACGATAAAGGGATCAATCCAAGAAGAAGATATAACAATTGTAAATATTTATGCACCCAACATAGGAGCACCTCAATACATAAGGCAAATACTAACAGCCATAAAAGGGGAAATCGACAGTAACACAATCATAGTAGGGGACTTTAACACCCCACTTTCACCAATGGACAGATCATCCAAAATGAAAATAAATATGGAAACACAAGCTTTAAATGATACATTAAACAAGATGGACTTAGTTGATATTTATAGGACATTCCATCCAAAAACAGCAGAATACACATTTTTCTCAAGTGCTCATGGAACATTCTCCAGGATAGATCATATCTTGGGTCACAAATCAAGCCTTGGTAAATTTAAGAAAATTGAAATTGTATCAAGTATCTTTTCCAACCACAATGCTATGAGACTACACATCAATTACAGGAAAAGATCTGTAAAAAATACAAACACATGGAAGCTAAACAATACACTACTCAATAACGAAGTGATCACTGAAGAAATCAAAGAGGAAATTAAAAAATACCTAGAAACAAATGACAATGGAGACACGACGGCCCAAAACCTATGGGAAGCAGCAAAAGCGGGGGGGAAGGGGGAAGTTTATAGCAATACAATCCCACCTTAAGAAACAGGAAACATTTCGAGTAAACAACCTGACCCTGCACCTAAAGCAATTAGAGAAAGAAGAACAAAAAACCCCTAAAGCTAGCAGAAGGAAAGAAATCATAAAGATCAGATCAGAAAGAAATGAAAAAGAAATGAAGGAAACGATAGCAAAGATCAACCAAACTAAAAGCTGGTTCTTTGAGAAGATAAACAAAATTGACAAACCATTGGCCAGACTCATCAAGAAAAGAAGGGAGAAGACTCAAATCAATAGAATTAGAAATGAAAAAGGAGAAGTAACTACTGACACTGCAGAAATACAAAAGATCATGAGAGATTACTATAAGCAACTCTATGCCAATAAAATGGACAACCTGGAAGAAATGGACAAATTCTTAGAAATGCACAACCTGCCAAGACTGACTCAGGAAGAAACAGAAAATATGAATAGACCAATCACAAGCACTGAAATTGAAACTGTGATTAAAAATCTTCCATCAAACAAAAGCCCAGGACCAGATGGCTTCACAGGCGAATTCTATCAAACATTTAGAGAAGAGCTAACACCCATCCTTCTCAAACTCTTCCAAACAATATCAGAAGAAGGAACACTCCCAAACTCATTCTACGAGGCCACCATCACCTTGATACCAAAACCAGGCAAGGATGTCACAAAGAAAGAAAACTACAGGCCAATATCACTGATGAACATACATGCAAAAATCCTCAACAAAATACTAGCAAACAGAATCCAACAGCACATTAAAAGGATCATACACCATGATCAAGTGGGCTTTATTCCAGGAATGCAAGGATTCTTCAATATACGCAAATCAATCAATGTGATACACCATATTAACAAGTTGAAGGAGAAAAACCATATGATCATCTCAATAGATGCAGAGAAAGCTTTCGACAAAATTCAACACCGAATTATGATAAAAACCCTGCAGAAAGTAGGCAGAGAGGGAACTTTCCTCAACATAATAAAGGCCATATATGACAAACCCACAGCCAACATTGTCCTTAATGGTGAAAAACTGAAACCATTTCCACTAAGATCAGGAATAAGACAAGGCTGCCCACTCTCACCACTCTTATTCAACATAGTTTTGGAAGTTTTAGCCACAGCAATCAGAGAAGAAAAGGAAATAAAAGGAATCCAAATTAGAAAAGAAGTAAAGCTGTCACTGTTTGCAGATGACATGATACTATACATAGAGAATCCTAAAGATGCTACCAGAAAACTACTAGAGCTAATCAATGAATTTGGTAAAGTAGCAGGATACAAAATTAATGTACAGAAATCTCTGGCATTCCTGTACACTAATGATGAAAAATCTGAAAGTGAAATCAAGGAAACACTCCCTTTTACCATTGCAACAAAAAGAATAAAATATCTAGGAATAAACCTACCTAAGGAGACAAAAGACCTGTATGCAGAAAATTATAAGACACTGATGAAAGAAATTAAAGATGATACAAATAGATGGAGAGATATACCATGCTCCTGGATTGGAAGAATCAATATTGTGAAAATGACTCTACTACCCAAAGCAATCTACAGATTCAATGCAATCCCTATCAAACTACCACTGGCATTTTTCACAGAACTAGAACAAAAAATTTCAAAATTTGTTTGGAAAAACAAAAGACCCAGAATAGCCAAAGCAATCTTGAGAACGAAAAACGGAGCTGGAGGAATCAGGCTCCCCGACTTCAGACTATACTACAAAGCTACAGTAATTAAGACAGTGTGGTACTGGCATAAAAACAGAAAGATAGATCAGTGGATCAGGATAGAAAGCCCAGAGATAAACCCACGCACATATGGCCAACTTATCTTTGATAAAGGAGGCAGGAATGTACAGTGGAGAAAGGACAGCCTCTTCAATAAGTGGTGCTGGGAAAACTGGACAGGGACATGTAAAAGTATGAGATTAGATCATTCCCTAACACCATACACAAAAATAAGCTCAAAATGGATTAAAGACCTAAATGTAAGGCCAGAAACTATCAAACTCTTAGAGGTAAACATAGGCAGAACACTCTATGACATAAATCACAGCAAGATCCTTTTGGACCCACCTCCTAGAGAAATGGAAATAAAAACAAAGATAAACACATGGGACCTAATGAAACTTCAAAGCTTTTGCACAGCAAAGGAAACCATAAACAAGACCAAAAGACAACCCTCAGAATGGGAGAAAATATTTGCAAATGAAGCAACTGACAAAGGATTAATCTCCAAAATTTATAAACAGCTCATGCAGCTCAATAGCAAAAAAACAAACAACCCAATCCAAAAATGGGCAGAAGACTTAAATAGGCATTTCTCCAAAGAAGATATACAGACTGCCAACAAACACATGAAAGAATGCTCAACATCATTAATCATTAGAGAAATGCAAATCAAAACTACAATGAGATATCATCTCACACCAGTCAGAGCGGCCATCATCAAGAAATCTAGAAACAATAAATGCTGGAGAGGGTGTGGAGAAAAGGGAACACTCTTGCACTGCTGGTGGGTATGTGAATTGGTACAGCCACTATGGAGAACAGTATGGAGGTTCCTTAAAAAACTAAAAATAGAACTACCATATGACCCAGCAATCCCACTACTAGGCATATACCCTGAGAAAACCATAATTCAAAAAGAGGCATGTACCAAAATATTCATTGCAGCTCTATTCACAATAGCCCGGAGCTGGAAACAACCTAAGTGTCCATCATCGGATGAATGGATAAAGAAGATGTGGCACATATATACAATGGAATATTACTCAGCCATAAAAAGAAACGAAACTGAGCTATTTGTAATGAGGTGGATAGACCTAGAGTCTGTCATACAGAGTGAAGTAAGTCAGAAAGAGAAAGACAAATACTGTATGCTAACACATATATACGGAATTAAAAAAAAAATGTCATGGGGGCTTCCCTGGTGGCGCAGTGGTTGAGAGTCCGCCTGCCGATGCAGGGGACACGGGGTCGTGCCCCGATCCCGGAAGATCCCACATGCCGCGGAGCGGCTGGGCCCACGAGCCATGGCCGCGGAGACTGTGTGTCCGGAGCCTGTGCTCCGCAACGGGAGAGGCCACAGCAGTGAGAGGCCCGCGTACAGCAAAAAAAAAAAAAAAAAAAAAAAAAGTCATGAAGAACCTAGGGGTAAAACGGGAATAAAGACACAGACCTACTTGAGAATGGACTTGAGGATATGGGGAGGGGGAAGGGTAAGCTGTGACAAAGCGAAAGAGAGGCATGGACATATATACACTACCAAACGTAAGGTAGATAGATAGTGGGAAGCAGCCGCATAGCACAAGGAGATCAGCTCGGTGCTTTGTGACCGCCTGGAGGGGTGGGATGGGGAGGGTGGGAGGGAGGGAGATGCATGAGGGAAGGGATGTGGGAACAGATGTATATGTATGACTGATTCACTTTGTTATAAAGCAGAAACTAATAAAAAAAATAAAAAATAAAAAAAATTTTTTAAAAAAGAAATAAAAGGAGTACAAATCGGAAAAGACTTAAAAGTGTCACTGTTTGCAGATGACACAATAGTATACAAACAGAATACTAAAGATGCTACCAGAAAACTACTAGAGCTAATCAATGAAGTTGGTAAAGTAGCAGCATACAAAATTAATGCACAGAATTCTCTTGCATTACTATATGCTAATGATGAAAAATCTGAAAGAGGAATTAAGGAAACACTCCCATTTACCACTGCAACAAAAAGAATAAAATTCCTAGGAATAAACCTACCTAGGGAGACAAAAGACCTGTATGCAGAAAACTATAAGACACTGTTGAAAGAAATTAAAGATGATACCAAAAGATAGAGAGATATACCATGTACTTGGATTGGAAGAATCAATATTGTGAAAATGATTATACCACCCAAAGCAATCTACAGCTTCAATGCAATCCCTATCAAATTACCAATGGCATTTTTTACAGAATTAGAACAAAAAATCTTAAAATTTGTATGGAGACACAAAAGACCCCGAATAGCCAAAGCAGTCTTGAGGTAAAAAAAATGGAGCTGGAGGAATGAGACCCCCTGACTTCAGACTATAATACAATGCTACAGTAATCAAGACAGTATGGTACTGGCACAAAAACAGAAATATAGATCAATGGAACAAGATTGAAAGCCCAGAGATAAACCAATGCACATATGGCCACCTTATCTTTGATAAACGAAGCAAGAATATACAATGCGGAAAAGACAGCCTCTTCAATAAGTGGTGCTGGGAAAACTGAACAGCTACATGTAAAAGAATGAAATTAGAACACTCCTAAACACCATATGCAAAAATAAACTCAAAATGGATTAAAGACCTAAATGTAAGGCCGGACAATATAAAACTCTTAGAGGAAAACACAGGCAGAACACTCTATGACATAAATCACAGCAAGATCCTTCTTGACCCACTTCCTACAGAAATGGAAATAAAAACAAAAATAAACAAATGGTAGCTAATGGAGCTTAAAAGCTTTTGCACAGCAAAGGAAACCATAAACAAGACGAAAAGACAACCCTCAGAACGGGAGAAACTATTTGCAAACAAGGCAACTGACATAGGATTAATCTCCAAAATATACAAGCAGCTCAAGCAGCTAAATATCAAAAAAGCAAACAACCCAATCCAAAAATGGGCAGAAAATCTAAATAGACATTTCTTCAAAGTAGATATACAGATTGCCAACAAATGCATGAAAGGATGCTCAACATCACTAATCATCAGAGAAACGCAAATCAAAACTACAATGAGGAGGAAACTTACACAAGCCTCTTAGATAGCCTCATCCACCAGAGGGAAGACAGCAGAAGCAAGAAGAACTACAATCCTGCATCCTGTGGAACAAAAATCAAATTCATAGAAAGATAGACAAGATGAAAAGGCAGAGGACTATGTACCAGATGAAGGAACAAGATAAAACCCCAGATAAACAACTACATGAAGTGGAGATAGGCAACCTTTCAGGAAAAGAATTCAGAATAATGATAGTGAAGATGATCCAAGACCTCAGAAAAACAATGGAAGCTAAGATCGAGAAGATGCAAGAAGTGTTTAACAAAGACCTAAAAGAATTAAAGAACACACAGAGATGAACAATACAATAACTGAAATGAAGACTACAATAGGAGGAATCAATAGCAGAATAACTGAGGCAGAAGAACGGATAAGTGACCTGGAAGACAGAATGGTGGAATTCACTGCTGCAGAACAGAATAAAAAAAAAAAAGATTGGAAAGAAATGAAGACAGCCTATGAGACCTCTGGGACAACATTAAATGCAACAACATTCACATTATAAGGGTCCCAGAAGGAGAAGAGAGAGAGAAAGGACCAGAGAAAATATTTGAAGAGATTATAGTAAAAAACTTCCCTAACATGGGAAAGGATATAGCACCCAAGTCCAGGAAGTGCAGAGAGTCCCATACAGGATAAACTGAATGAGAAACACACCGAGACACATAGTCATCAAATTGGCAAAAATTAAAGACAAAGAGAAATTATTGAAAGCAACAAGGGAAAAATGACAAATAACATACAAGGGAACTCCTACAATGTTAACAGCTGATTTCTCAGCAGAAACTCTACAAACCAGAAAGGAGTGGCATGATATACTTAAAGTGATGAAAGGGAAGAACCTACAACCAAGATTACTCTACCCAGCAAGGATCTCATTCAGATTCGATGGAGAAATCAAAAGCTTTACAGTCATGCAAAAGGTAAGAGAATGCAGTACCACAAAACCAGCTCTACAACAAATGCTACAGGAACTTCTCTAAGTAGGAAACACAAGAGAAGAAAAGGACCTATAAAAACAAACCCAAAGCAATTAAGAAAATGGTCATACGAACATACATATCGATAATTACCTTAAACGTGAATGGATTAAATGCTCCAACCAAAAGACGCAGGCTCACTGAGTGGATACAAAAACAAGACCCATATATATGCTGTCTACAAGAGACCTACTTCAGACCTAGGGACACATACAGACTCAAAGTGAGGGGATGGAAAAAGATATTCCATGCAAATGGAAATCAAAAGAAAGCTGGAGTAGCAATACTCATATCAGATCAAATAGACTTTAAAATAAAGAATGTTACAAGAGACAAGGAAGGACACTACATAATGATCAAGGGATCAATCCAAGAAGAAGATATAACACTTATAAATATATATGCACCCAACATAGGAGCACCTCAAAACATAAGGCAACTGCTAACAGCTATAAAAGAGGAAATCGACAGTAACACAATAATAGTGGGGGACTTTAACACCTCACTTACACCAATGAACAGATCATCCAACATGAAAATCAATAAGGAAATAGAAGGTTTAAATGACACAATATTCCACACAGATTTAACTGATATTTATAGGACATTCCATCTTAAAACAGCAGATTACACTTTCTTCTCAAGTGCACATGGAATATTCTCCAGGATAGGTCACATCTTGGGTCACAAATCAAGCCTCAGTAAATTTAAGAAAATTGAAATCATATCAAGCGTCTTTTCTAACCACAACGCTATGAGATTACAAATGCATTACAGGGAAAAAAATGTAAAAAACACAAACACATGGAGGCTAAACAATACGTTACTAAATAACCAAGAGATCACTGAAGAAATCAAAGAGGAAATCAAAAAATACAGAGACAAATGACGATGAAAACACGATGATCCAAAACCTGTGGGATGCAGCAAAAGCAGTTCTAAGAGTGAAGTTTATATCTATACAAGCCTATGTCAAGAAACAAGAAAAATCTCAAATAAACAATCTAACCTTACACCTAAAGGAATGAGAGGAAGAAGAACAAACAAAACCCAAAGTTAGCAGAAGGAAAGAAATCATAAAGATCAGAGCAGAAATAAATGAAATAGAAACAAAGAAAACAATAGCAAAGATCAATAAAACTAAAAGCTGGTTTGTTGAAAAGATAAACAAAAGTGATAAGCTATTAGCCAGACTCATCAAGAAAAAGAGGGAGAGGACTCAAATCAATAAAATTAGAAATGAAAAAGGAGAAGTTACAACAGACACCACAGAAATACAAAGCATCCTAAGAGACTACTACCAGCAACTCTATGCCAATAAAATGGACAACCTGGAAGAAATGGACAAATCCTTAGAAAGGTTCCAAGATTGAACCAGAAAGAAACAGAAAATATGAACAGACCAATCACAAGTAATGAAATTGACACTGTGATTTAAAATCTTCCAAAAAACAGAAGTCCAGGACCAGATGGCTTCACAGGTGAATTCTATCAAACATTTACAGAAGAGCTAACACCCGTCCTTCTCAAACTCTTCCAAAAAATTGCAGAGGAAGGAACACTTGCAAAGTCATTCTATGAGGCCACCATCACCCTGATACCAAAACCAGACAAAGATACTACAAAAAAAGAAAATTACACACCACTATCACTGATGAATATAGATGCAAAAATCCTCAACAAAATACTAGCAAACAGAATGCAACAACACATTAAAAGGATCATACACCATGATCAAGTGGGATTTATCCCAGGGATGCAAGGATTCTTCAGTATATGCAAATCAATCAATGTGATACACCATATTAACAAACTGAATGATAAAAACCATATGATCATTTCAATAGATGCAGAAAAATCTTTAGAGAAAATTCAACACCCATTTATGATAAAAACTCTCCAGTAAGTGGGCATAGAGGGAACCTACGTCAATATAATAAAGGCCATATATGACAAACCAACAGCAAACATCATTCTCCATGGTGAAAAACTGAAAGCAATTCCTCTAAGATCAGGAACAAGACAAGGATGTCCACTCTCACTACTATTATTCAACATAGTTTTGGAAGGCCTAGCCATGGTGTTCAGAGAAGAAAAAGAAATAAAAAAATACAAATTGGAAAAGAAGAAGTAAAACTGAAACTGTTTGCAGATGACATACTATACACAGAGAATCCTAAAAATGCCACTAGAAAAGTACTAGAGCTAATCAATGAATTTGGTAAGGTTGTAGGATTCAAAATTAATGCACAGAAATCTTTGGCATTCCTATATACTAATAACAAAAAATCAGAAAGAGAAATTAAGGAAACACTCCCATTTACCATTGCAACAAAAAGAATAAAATATCTAGGAATAAACCTACCTAGGGAGACAAAAGACCGGTATGCAGGAAAGTATAAGACACTGTTGAAAGAAATTAAAAATGATACCAACAGATGGAGAGATATACCATATTCTTGGATTGGAAGAATCAATATTGTGAAAGTGACTATACTACCCAAAGCAATCTACAGATCCAATGCAATCCCTATCAACCAACCAAAGGCGTTTTTTATGGAACTAGAACAAAAAAAAAATCTTAAAATTTGTATGTAGATACAAAAGACCCCAAATAGCCAAAGCAGTCTTGAGGTAAAAAATCGGAGCTGGAGGAACCATACTGCCTGACTTCAGACCATACTACAAAGCTATAGTAATCAAGAAAATATGGTACTGGCACAAAAACAGAAACACAGATTAATGGAACAAGATAGAAAGCCCAGAGATAAATCCACAAACCTATGGTCAACTAATCTATGACAAAGGAGGCAAAGATATATAGTGGAGTAAAGACAGTCTCTTCAATAAGTGGTGCTGGGAAAATTGGACAGCTACATGTAAAAGAATGAAATTAGAACACTCCCTAACACCATACACACAAAAAAACTCAAAATGGATTAGAGACCTAAATATAAGACCGGACACTAAAAAACTCTTAGAGTAAAACATAGGAAGAACACTCTTTGACATAAATCACAGCAAGATCTTTTTTGATACATCTCCTAGTGTAATGGAAATAAAAACAAAAATAAACAAATGGTACCTAATGACACTTCAAAGATTTTGCACAGCAAAGGAAGCCATAAACAAGCCGAAAAGACAACCCTCAGAATAGGAGAAAATATTTGCAAACGAATTAATGGACAGAGGATTAATCTCCAAAATATATAAACAGCACATGCAGCTCAATATTAAGGAAGCAAAAATCCAATCCAAAAATAGGGAGAAGACCTAAATAGATATTTCTCCAAAGAAGACATACAGATGGCCAAGAAGCATATGAAAAGCTGCTCAACATCACTAATTATTAGAGAAATGCAAATCAAAACTACAATGAGGTATCACCTCACACCGGTTAGAATGGGCATCATCAGAAAATCTACAAACAAATCCTGGAGAAGGTGTGGAGAAAAAGGGACCCTCCTGCACTGTTGGTGGGAATGTAAATTGATACAGCCACTATGGAGAACTGTATGGAGGTTCCTTAAAAAACTAAAAATAGAACTACCATATGACCCAGCAATCCCACTACTGGACATATACCCTGAGAAAACCATAATTCAAAAAGAGTCATGTACCACAATGTTCACTGCAGCTCTATTTACAATAGCCAGGACATGGAAGCAACCTAAGTGTCCATTGACAGATGAATGGATAAAGAAGATGTGGCCCATATATACAATGAAATATTACTCAGCCAGAAAAAAAAATGACACTGAGTTATTTGTAGTGAAGTGGATGAACCTAGAGTCTGTCATACAGAGTGAAGTAAGTCAGAAAGAGAAAAACAAATACCATATGCTAACACATATATATGGAATCTAGAAAAAAAATGGTCCTGAAGAACCTAGGGGCAGGACAGGAATAAAGATGCAGATGTAGAGAATGGACTTGAGGACACGGGGAGGGGGAAGGGTAAGCTGGGGCGAAGTGAGAAAGTGGCATGGACATATATACACTACCAAATGTAAAATAGTTAGCTAGTGGGAAGCAGCCACATAGCAGAGGGAGGTCCGTTCGGTGCTTTGTGACCACCTAGAAGGGTGGGATAGGGAGGGTGGGAGGGAGACACAATAGCAAGGGGATATGAGGATATATGTATACATATAGCTGATTCACTTTGTTCTACAGCAGAAACTAACACAACAATGTAAAGCAGTTATACTCCAATAAAGATGTTAAAAAATAGAAAAAGAAAACCTTTGGGGAAATAAAAACACTATTTGCTGAAAATAAAAAATATGACATGTCTTAGTATGAATTTCCTTGAGATTTTCTTATTTGGTGTTTACTCAGCATGTTAAATCTGTATGCTTATATCTCTTGTCAAGTTTTCAGCCATTATTTCTTCAAGTACTTTTTCAGCTCCACCTTTTTTCTCATTTTCAGGACTCTAATAACACAAATGTTCAATCATTTATTATGATTCCACAGGTCACTTAGAAGCTTCCCCCCGCCCACTTTGTTTTCTTTCTGCTGTTCAGATTTCAGACTGAGTAATTTCTATTGCTCTATATTCTAATTCACTGATTCTTTCGTCTGCCCCTCCATCCTGCCATTGAGCCCTTCTACTGCGTATTTTGTCTTTTCAGTCCTAAAATTTCCATTTTATTATTCTAATTTCTTATATGTCTTCATTAAAACTTTCTATTACTCTGCTATTTTCCATCTTTTGATTTGTTTCAAGCATGCTCATAATTGCTGATTAAAGCACTTTTATTGTGGCCGATATTGAAATCTTTGTCAGATAATTCTAACATCTGTTATCTTTGTGTTGGCATGCATTATCTTTTTTCAGTCAGTTTCAGAGCTTTCTGGTTTTTGATATGATTGATTTTTTTACTGAAATGTGGAAATTTCATTGAAACTTTTAAATTATCAGACTCTGGTCTTATAATTTAAGTTACAAGACTGTTGATCATATTAATTTCCTGTTATAAGACTCTGGATCTTATTTTAACCTTCTGTTCTAGGTGGATTTCTCTGACACTGATCCAGTGTCTGCCTCTTTACTGCCAGGCAAAGGCAGATTGACAGGTTCCCTAGTCAATCTTCATTGCCACCTGATATAGGGTGAACCTTGTTACTGCTGGATAGGTATAGGAGTTCCAGCCCCCCATTTCTTCCCACTAACACCACAGTGTGAGAGGCTTCATTATTGCTGGTGATAGTGAAAGTCCTGAATCTCCACTAGGCTTCCTCTGATTCACCCCGGTGAGGAATGAGGAGCATCTCACTACTGTTGGCTTAGGTGAAGTCTAGGCTCACTACGTGGTCTCCATGACACTGGGATGGGGGCTGGCTTCACTATCACTCATGAGGATCATGGAAGTCCCAGGTCCCAACTTGACCTTCTGTGACATGACCCTGGTGTGGGCATGGGGAATACCTCATTATAGCCAAGACAGAATGGAGTCTAGGTTCCCCACTCAGCCTTTGCTGGAATAGGTAGAGGTGGCGCCGCAGTTTTTTCTGTGTTCTTTGGCTAGAGTAGAGCAGTTATTGTCAAATAGTTTTCCATTTTGCTTATCTGCCTTACTTATGGTCCTTTGGCTTGAGCGAGTTGGTTTTTGGGGGTCTTTTTAGGTCAACACCTGTTTGTGTTTCTGGGTTGCCAGCTTCTTCAGCTTCAAGTCTTGAATATAAGGGCGAAAAAAGAAAACCCAAGGAACTCACCACCATGTCATTCCTTGTGTCGTGAAGTCAGTTGGTTAGCTTTCTTTTCTCTACTTTTCAGAGTCTTTTTATATTTGTTTTATACATAATGCCTAGAGTTTTTAGTTGTTTTTAGTTGGAGGAATAGGGAAAAGTACATTCCATTTTCCTGGAAGCACAATTCTTAAGACTTAAAAAAAAATCACTGTTTCAGGACTTATGCTTCCCCTATTCAATCAAAACCAAATTTCATATTGTATTTCACTCTAGAAACAGAAATCTCACTTTTCTATTCCCAGAGGTTTAACAATAAATCCTTTAGCCTTTTTCCATTCCTCAAACTGATATTTCCCTATTCTGACTTTAATAAATGCTTTCATCAATTGGCAGTTGATCAGATGGTTTGTGTGACCTGATAGGGTGGCACAGAACCTCTTTTCAAACTGACAGAATATTCAAAGCCTTTACTCTTTCCACCAGTAAAGCTGCTTTGTAAATGCCAGATTCTTTTAAAATTGTGTTGCTTGCAAGTGCATGTATTATTCATCTGACTGAGGTATCCCACACTGTCAAGGGGGAAATTGCAAGAATCTATCTCTGAGCTTCCCTTTGATGCTGTGAGAAGATTCAAAATGAGTGGACTGGAAGGTGATTGTATTTTTCCTTTACCTTCTGGTTAAACTGACAATATCTCCTTCATGCTTCATATTACCATATGACATGTCACCCAGGAGGATGACCCTGAGAGCTTGAGTCACCCAAAAAAAGAAAAGCTAGTTGTGTGATCCAAGTGTCACAGAGGAGATACTGATGCTGACCAATGGCCGCACACATTTCTCTAGCTCTGCACATGATGCTTTCTGAATAGGACAACAAGCATCTTATTTCATAAAGTAGCAACAGCAGCAGAAACTGAAATATGCCTAGATATGCTCTTTCCAGTACACAATTTACAAGGCTAGATCTTAAATGAGATAGAATTCTACAAAGGTAAGACTAAAAAGACTTGAGGAGTCACTGAATCATAGCCCCCTTCCCCCTCCGGCCATTCTATAAGTAATAGTGGCCCAAGCTAACTAGTGGCAAAATTAAGACATGCTTTGACAGCTGACTTTCATCCAGTATTCTTTTATACACACCATATGGTCACCAATAATGACTTTTAAAATGCTGGTTGATTATTTTGCATTAGAGCAGAAAATTATCAATCTACCATAGAAGTACAATCTATGTGAACTTTGAGAACTGATTCCCTTAAGAGTCAGGATTTTGATGACTATGTCATTCAAAAACACCAAGGAGCTGCAAGAAATAGGCAGTGATTCATTCAGTGGGTAGCACTGTTCCTTGTGATGGTCTACTCCCAAGTCTTCTGTATTGTCAGCTGAAAAGTGAGCCAAACCTAGGCCTCTCTGAGGTCTCCACAAATCACAGAGTATAGCACAAGTAGACTTGTCTTCCAAAGTAGGTCCTAGTTGGGCAAAAGTTCTACGACTGCTTTCTGATTCCATTTTAAAGAATGACCCCTAGCTGACCTATATTCTCCTGAAAGCTTAAAATGGATGTGGTTTCCAACTTCCTTTGCTATCCTAAACTGCATTGCTCTCTGAACAGCTGTTTAAAAAGCTGTAGATTCTATACAGGGTAATGAGTACTAGTAGTTCACACAATAGCTGCTTATGTATTTAAATATAACCTACATATATATGAAGGTTTCAATATGAGTTTGTATAACCTAGATATATTTTATGAAACATATTTGATATTAAAAGACACTTTAGTTTGTTATTTTCTGTTAGAAAAAAATAAAGAGGAATGTGAAATAATGTCATGGGAATGCAAGAGATTAAATATTATTCTAATAATTATATTTTCTGAACCTTAAATCAGGGCACGTAGTAAACAAATGTAATAAGTAAAACCTGAACTCTCAAAGATACAGATTTTAGAAATGTCAGAGACTTGAGGAAACTAAGATCTCATAACAAGATCCATTAATTCCTCAAAATCCTTATTTATGGGAATGACCAAAATTGTCCTCTTAATTTTTACCTTGATTATTTAAAAATCTTTTATATCTATCAGATCTTAGATTTTCCAAATATCTGATAATCATTCAAGTCTAATAAAAAGCAACAAATTAATACTGATTAATGTGAGAAAAGGAGTTTATCCAATAGATAATAAAGAGCCAGTGAGGGGTTTTAATACAAGGTGTTGTGAGACATTTCTCCATGGGTTGCTCTCGCTTCTGTACATTTTCTGAGCAAAGCCATTGATAGCTTTTGTCCCCCAAGTACCTTTTCAAGGGCGTTTGTATGGTAAACAGCCTTGGAATATGGAGAAAGTATCTCCTTTCAGGGCAGAGGTAAGATTTGTTTGCTGTCCAGGATAATAAAGACAGTTTCCCTCCAGGGTTAAGGTTGGGTAGATTTACCAACAGACTTTTTGGAAGACTAAGAGTTCCATAACCTGATATTCTTAAGATGTAATGTGTACTCACAGTGAGCACAGCATTCCATTGGGCATCTCCCCATGGAACTTGGGGGGCAAGGGGAACTGAAGAGAACATTCAATGTAATAAAGTCCTTTGTCTCTGACCCAGGAGCCTCATGTCATCTGCTAGTAACTATGGCAAACTAACTTAATAGCTTGGAAGCAAAGTAAAATCTCAGACTCAATCACTGTTCTTGACAAAAGGTGACGTTGTCAACGTTCATACATTTCCGCCATTCTTAGCTATGACGTCTATGTTAGTGATTCAAACTGAGTGGCTCTGTAAGGAATCCTAAGGAAGACCATGACTAGCCAGAGAAATGGGATTAAAAATTATGCGAATGGTCTACTTCCTAGTCAATTACGGTAATATATTTTAACTGAAGACACTGTCCCCTGTTCTCATCAAAGCAGTGTATAAATGTGAGAGTGCCACTGTTGGTGGTCTTGGAAGGTAATGAGACGGGCATTACCCAGCTAAGTGCTGCCATGAGCACAACAATTATATCCTCTGCTTTCCCAAACTCTGGGTGTTCTTTCAGTGGCTTACAGCACTCATTGACATTTCCTGACCAGGACTATAATTTTATGTTGCCATTATGGTTCTTCTACCCTGAACGTTAAACTTTTCTAAATACAGCTAGTAAGACATATCAAAGCATGGTGGCTTACCATTAAAACACTAAACTTAAATTCAAGAAAACTGAGCCCTACCTTGTTGTCCCTGGCATCATCAGATGTGGACACACTTCTCTGTTCCTTAAAATAATGGAGGTTTAAGTGTAAGGGTAAATGCAGAGGGGGAACAGTTGAGTATAGACAGATAATGGAAATGAATAAACTACTTGGCAACTCAGAGGAAATGCTTGAGCTGCGCTGTCAATATGGAGCCACACATATGGCTGTGAAGTACCTGAAGTGTGGCTACTCCAAGTTGCCACATGTTCTACATATGAAAAATACACACTGGATTTTGAAAACTGAGTGCAAAGCAAAATGTAAATACTCATCAATACATTTTATATTGAATACATGTTGAAATGATAATATTTTGGATAACTTGTATTAAATAAAATACAGTTTTTAAAAATAATTTTACTTGTTTTTTTAATCTTTTTTTCATGGCTACTGGAAAATTTAAAGATTACCTCTGATTTTTGTGTATACTATTTCCATCAGACAGTGCTGTGTTAGACTATTCCTTGTCATCTACCTTAATGATATGAATGGAGTGGGCCTATAAGGAATCTTAGGGCTGACCCAGTAGCTATAAACCAAATGGTGTCAACTGTCACACACTAGATGAAAGAATTAAACCAGTTGAAGGCCTGTAAATGGACCACAGGTTTCTTGAAAGCAAAGGTCATGTATTGTCATATCCTTTTCTTTTCCCTAGTGACATGATCAGTCCCCCAATTAGCTCAATTATTTTTTACCAGTTGAATGAGCTATAAGGAAATATAGGAAAAAGAAATACTGCAAGTGGAACAATTCAGTACATGAAGAGATTGTACATATTAATTCTGAACAGGATACATGTGTATCATTTTTCTTAGCAGTCATTTATATTCTTCGTTTAAGAATGCAGCCTTACAGTGCAATTTATCTTCCAACAGGTCTCACTGCCTCTAGAGATCTAGGCTGGAAATGCTTATTTTCCTAACGCATATCTTCTTTTAGAACACACAGAGCAGTCATGGGGGTTAATTAAAGTGGGAATCACTTGGGCACAGGTGAGTAAGTTAGTAGATACACAGGCCATGGAATTTTCAAATTATCTGAAGATCATGGCCTTAAAAAAGCATTCAATATTTTGTGTGTACAGAGACAAAGAAAGTCCTAACAGAGAGGACAAAGCCAGCAGAATCTCCATGATGTCTTTGTGCTGCTTCCATTTATTACTTTATCTGCTTGTAGGGAGTGATACAGTGCACAGGGAGAGACGTCCCCCAAATGTAAGGTCCATGGCCATTAGCACTTATACATGTTGCAACAGAAATGAATGTCTGGTATATGAGACTGACAGGGATACAGGAACCAGTGGTATTCTAAGACATATAAAGCATGCTTTGCGTGTTCTTTATTAGGTGTAACTAATACTGATGCTGGTAGATGAAGGATGATTGCCATATATCTCTTATAACTAACATATGTTGTGTACTTACTCTGTGCTAGGTAATGTATACTATAAATTACAGCAACTTTGGAGGGGAGATGTTATCTTTGTTTTATAATTAAAAATAAACTAAGTTTGAGAGAGTTGCCCAGGGACATCATAATGCTTGTCAGTGGAAGAGTCAGAACTTGAACCCAAGTGTAGTCTAACTCCAAAACCCATCTCTTTCTAGTAAACTAATGCCACCTCCTCTATAATGTAACAATGGCATTATTATGATAAGGTAGGGGAAAAAAAACAGAGTTTTAGCGGCCTTACTAATTTCCTGTCTTTCCTGCCTTCCTCCATCTCTCATTTCTTCCTCTCTCCCTTTCCCTGTTGTCACCCCCTTCCTCACACTCTTTTTCTTTCTCTCTGTAACAACTTTTCCTCTCTTTTCTTCATTCCACCTATTTTTCCTCTCCTCTTTTCCAGTTTTTACTACCTAAGCTGCAGTCCTGCCAATGCCCTTGGAGAGCCTTGCTATGTGATAGCCTGGCTACTGGAGAAATACAAAGGCAATTGTAATAGCTGAAGAAGCAAATTGAGCCCAAAGTTTCTTTAGATTTGAAGATAATTCTTCCACCAAATATCACAAACATTCCACTAGCTTAGAGTTGTAGAACGGTAGGGCTGGAAGGGAATTTCCTGCTTACCTAGCCTGATACCCTCATTGTATACCAGAGGGAACTCCAGCCAAGGGCAGCTAAGAGGCTGCCCATGGTGACCAAGGTTGATGGGGAAGCCAGAACTGGGATTCTGGAATTCTTATTTTAGTTTCTAGGAAGGTGCATGGACAATTAAGTAGGAATGTGAATATGCAAACCTACTGACTCACATTGAGTGAGGCCAGAAAAGGTGAAGTTCATTTCCTCTACATAAAGTTGTTGAGAAGATAAGCAAGATAATGCCTGTAAAAGTGCTTAGAGCTCTTAAAGAGAGGGGACTGGTTTCAATGTGGGAAAATACTTACTGCTTGAGTATTAAAGAACCACATTTCACAGCTTTAAGCCAAACCTGAAGAAGGGGACTGTTGGAACTATAGACCATTTAATGCTTTTGAAATCAGATGATAAGACCTCTCTTTATATATAATAAGTGAGTACTGAATGGATGCCAAGGAGATGTCTGCTTTATCATCATTTCTGTTCAATAAAAAAGCTTTTCTAGGTAAGTATATAAGGTACTGCCTGGACCCCTGCAGATACAGTAGACAGAACCCAATCTTTCTCTTTCTCTGATTCCCCAGCTGACCCTAAAAGAAAGTTTATTGCTGCAATCAAATCTGATTCACATTAGGTTCATCCTTTTATTCCAGTGTGTACTTTAATTGAGGGAAGTAGCTCATTTTAGAAGAAAGATGCCTGGACTAAGAGACAGAAGTGGATCTTACACTTGGTTGCAACTCTAATAAACCAAGTGATTTGTGCAAAGGTAGAACCACTTGCTTCTCTACTTTCTCATCTGTAAAATGCAGATAATATTGGCATCAATCTTCAAAAGTAAATAATAACTGAGGTAATATACATGTATTAGTTTGCACAGAATCTGGGACATTGTAAGGTTCCATAAATAGTAGCTATTATTACTGTTTTTATTTGGATAAAAGTTTTTAAGGTGTTAGAATTTAGGCTGTCAACATTTCTGCCTTTAAAAAAAAAGCCTCAGAAAATTGTGTTTATCACTCAGCAGATCAAAGCTCTGTGAACTGAAATTGTGTTTCACAAGAACAGATTGATGCCTCACACACAGATGTCTTTCCCATCCCCAAACCAACAGGGTAAAATGTTTTACAGATTGGATGTTTGGCACAGAGCAGAATTCTGAAATAAAACTCCTATTGTTTTTCCTTCTTTCTTTCTCTTTTTTTTTTGTTTTTTAAGTACTGACAGGGAATTGCAACTTTGGTTATTTATTTTCTTCCATGTGAAGAAAAAAAGAGCACATCTGTTTGCAATAGTGGATTGAAAGGTTTAAAAATAAACATGCTTTAAAGAAAAGAAACAAAACTTTGTTGGCACTCTAAATCCAATCGACACAGGAAAATGTTTGTTCTAGAGATGTTTGGCTTCTTTCAAAAAAGAAAAAAAGAGCAAATAATGTAGAATTATACAGTTCTAGTTAAGTGGTTCACCACATAAAAATGTGTTATTTTTACTCATCTGGTAAATAGTTTTAACTGTGACATAATGTCTTAACATTTACATTTCAATGCTGAATATACTCTGCATCTGTCATTTTCTCTAAGAAGAGATTGATGAGATATAAAAATGATTTCTTTACTTTCATAATCTGTAATTAGAAAGCAAAAAGCCAAAGTACAAGTAAGGTATCTGTAATTTGTGTTGGCTGTGATCTTAGGAATTTCAGTTGCCCAACTCTGATGAAAAGTGCTATATTTAGATATGTATTTTGGATTTTTCACTTCATATAAAAAATAAAAATTATCCATTGTAAAACAGGCTTACAAATACTGCTGTGACCATTTCACAGAGAAGGGAACAATCCTGCCAAATTAACATGGCAGTTGTCTCTTGGGAAGCTCAGATAAACTAAGATTAGGGCAGGGACAGTGGCTGGGGAGTGATTAAGGTTGACAAGTAAAAAGGAGCTTAGAGGAACTGGAATAGAAAACAGATGGAGTTGATAAATATGCAAGGGCTGCTGGGGTATCTTGAAAGACAAACCTTGGTTGCTCACAAGTAGATGAGCCAGAAAATCCTTGAAAACAAGCTACTGAAAGGAA
This sequence comes from Mesoplodon densirostris, assembly GCF_025265405.1. NCBI lineage: Eukaryota > Metazoa > Chordata > Mammalia > Artiodactyla > Ziphiidae > Mesoplodon > Mesoplodon densirostris. Next base: position 53,789,795 of record NC_082665.1, read on the forward strand.
TTTGTCCAGGCAGAAAGGAGCCCAGGAAAGGGAAAGTTGGGTTAAAGAGGATTTCTGTAGGTGAGAACACAGGCTTGCTCGTTACAATCCATATCCTAAAAGGACACTCACGGGAAAAACAGCAGTGTCTGGACTCTCGGTGAGCCCTGGAATTAAAACAGACTATTCCATTTGGATCAAAGATGTACCTGAAATGTTAAACTGGAATTAATCTAAATAACTGATTAACATTTTAAACAAATGAATACTTGAATGTACTTTGAACCTCAGATTTTTACAATTAAGTAACTAGTATTCAACATGCCTGAGAACACAAAGCCTTCATTCATCTTGTAGCAGGATACCTGAGAAAAATCTTTAAATAGCCCTTGGCATTGCCTAATATTCCAACCCTTCCACCTTCTTCACCTACCAAAATTTATGGGCGTCACATTTCCTTGATCTTGCAAATGATAAAGAAGATACTTAAAAATACTACTTATGAAACTGTGCCCCATAGAGTTAACAGAATCTTATAACCAATTAAAATTCTTAGGCTTGTCTTACGGAATAGATAAGGGAACAGCTTGTTAAAACCCCGTTGCATGTAAAGGGACGTCATTGATTAAGTTTGCTTTAGTTATTTTTTCTTTTTTCCTCTCCTTAATGGCATACCTTCCAGCTTCACGAAGCTCAGTTGTTTCACAAGAACATGGAGTCAGCTTCTGTCCACTGCGAGGGGCTAAGGCTGGTTGGGACCACCGACCCTAAAACTGGTCCTGTTCAGGTGTCCCAGGATGGCTTGTCTCTGTCAGAGGACCGGAGTTGGAACGGAAGACTCCCACCTCGGCTCACGCTACTCGCCTCCATTTTGAATGTGAGGAACACTAACTGAGATGCACCTGTGCAGAACACTGATTACCTCACCGTTTTCTGTGCCTCCAATCACCTTTCCCAGTTCCTAAGACCAGCCTACTTATCCCATAAACAGCCCAACCCCCTTGCCTTCTGGTAGGCAGATTTAAGACTTGTTCTGTCTTGACCAATTTGTGAATAAATTCTTCCTTGGCTTCTTCTCAGTGTCTTTTGGGGGATCTTCCTTTTAAACGTGATGGATAAGTATTTGAATTCTTCAGGACTTTGTGTTACCATCTTTCTCATCTCTCTCTAGGATTCCTCCCAGATGCTCTCCAGCCACTGCCATGGCTTCATTTATGATTACAATTTTACATCTTCCATCCAGACCCCTCTTCTGAGTCTCTAGTACATGTACTCAATTATCAACATATCTACTCTAATTAAATGGTCTAACAACATTCTCAGGATTTTTACTTTGATTCCCACCTAGGAAATGGCACCGGCATTTAACTGCTTACTGATGCCAGACACCTGGGTGTTGGCTTTGTGACCTCTTCTCCATATTTACCCAATCACCAAGGCCTGTTAAGAATCTTCCAATATAGACCTTGAATCTGTCAATTTTTTCTCTATAGCTGATGCTGCTTCCCTAACCCAAGTTAACAACATTTCTTATGCTGATTTTAAGAATCTCTTAAATGGTATAACGTCACCTTTTCTTTCTTTTTTTTTTTTCTGCTTCCAGTCTATTCTCCAGATGGTTATTAGAAAGCTTTTTTAAAAAGATAAATCTAATCTTATTAGTCTGCCACTTAAAAGTCTATGTCTCCTCCTGGCTCTTAGATGACAGTTCTATTAGATTTGGTATAAAACTAACAATCCTTATTGTAGTTCTAAAGCCCTGAGTGACCTCTTCCTAGTTTACCTTGCAGGACTCATATCCTGAAAAATCTCCTGCTTTCTCACTAGTGCTTCACCCTTGGGGATCAATTTTTTTTTTTTTTATTTGTATGGTTACATTTATTTTACAAATTTAATCAGTTATACATATACATATGTTCCCATATCCCCTCCCTTTTGCGTCTCCCTCCCACCCTCCCTATCCCACCCCTCCAGGCGGTCACAAAGAACCGAGCTGATCTCCCTGTGCTATGCGGCTGCTTCCCACTAGCTATCTACCTTACATTTGGTAGTGTATATATGTCCATGCCGCTCTTTCACTTTGTCACAGCTTACCCTTCCCCCTCCCCATATCCTCAAGTCCATGCTCTAGTAGGTCTGTGTCTTTATTCCTGTCTTATAAATTCTAGAACCTAAATTCTAGAGTCTGTCATACAGAGTGAAGTAAGTCAGAAAGAGAAAAACAATACCATATGCTAATACATATATATGGAACCAATATATATATGGGATCAATTTTTGATTGTTTGAATCTCTGGGTTCTTCTTGCATTAAGGCAATGGCTCATGTTTAACCCTCTGCTTCCACCTTTTTTTTTAAAAAAAAGCAGTAAGGATCTTGGCTAAGATGGTAGAAGATTTTCTAAGGAATTTTGAGTATTTTCATTTTACTTTTTCTTTTTTCTTAATATCAACACTTTTCAGGATATTTTCTGAAAAAGTTGAGAATTTGATGAGTTCATACAATGAGACGGATTAGGACTGACATAATAAGGACATGTGAGACAGAATTGCCCAGAACTTGTTCGTTTTCCTTTAAGTTGGGATTTTTTTCCCCTCCAAAATCCTCCTGTTCTCCTTTAACAGAGAATTGAAGCCAATTCTGAGTTTTTAATCCAAACACTTATAGTTACACAGGAACTAGAAAAAAGCATTTCAAAATTCAAGAAAGAAGAATGTCTTTTATTTGCTTCCTAGACTTTGATGACTCAGGCAGAATTTTGTATTAAAAAAGAAATTTAAAGGTCACGTTTAGCATTAAGATATAACAGGGCAATTGCTCTCTTTACGGATACTTTTCAACAAACATTTGAACTAAAACTTCGTGCTTAAAATTTTCTATTAAATTCTGATGGCAATTTTCATATAAGTGAGAGACTGATAACTTTTTTGGGTTTGTTTTTCATGTTTTTTTTTTTTTTTTAATTTACAAGGTTTCCAGGGAATGTCAGACCCTTGTCCTTCTCATTTGTTAGTCTGCCCCAGGGTAGATTTTTTATTCTTTAAATATTCATCAGCTTAGAATGTTAAGAAAATTACTCATAGCTTCTTGGAAAGTGTGGTTTTTTTTCCCCCCTTCAGTCTCAGATACTGCCAAGAATTCTTGGGAAGTGCCTGCTGTAGCCAGACTGACCCTAATGCAGGCCCATTTTCTCCTGTGGTCTCACATTCTCAATAGTTTAAGACAAGTTTATCCACTTTCAGCCCAGTACCTGATACCAAGCTGAGGAGTATAACTTTTTATGTACTTACTGTAAGTAAGAGGAACAGCAGCCTGATATACTTGAGACTTTTAAGGAACACCTTCATTTGGATTTATGGCAATATATTTTCTTACATGGCTTGTTCAGCACACTCTGTAGAGTGCCAGGCCTCAAGGCAAAGCCCCAGTTCCATCCGCGGTCACCGTGCCTGGAGCATGGAGGGCCCTTATTGAGATTTCTAAGGCAAACAGTGGGATTTTGTAAAACTCAGAGTTCGCTCTCTTCTCAAGCAGAGGCACACTGAGTCTTCACACGAGAGAGTCTATGATTATCCACAGCAGGGAAATTCCTGGATTTAGATTAGAAAGTGGATTATAAATGGCCTCCAGGCAGGTGAGGCAGCTTTAATCAGTTAGGCCAGATGCTTCCATCTCAGAGGAATAACTGCTGAACAAGTGAGAAAAAGTTCATTTCCCAGGCTAGCCTCTTCTGTGTCATATGAACCTCAATATACATTTTTTCATTATCTAGTTGTCTAGGGAACATGAGTAGTACCAAGGGAATCTGCCAAAGCTAAGCCCAAGAACAAAAGCTTATTTGGCAGCACTGGGTATCTATCATAAACCTAAATTCTTTACCAAAAAAAAAAAAAATAGTTAAAAAATATTTTCTGTGAATTTGTGAATTCAGATGATTTTATAATTACTTTTTCAACATAAAAAATAAGTTTTTAGCCTGGCAAAAGAATCTGTTCTTAAACCAGTGACATATTTTATGTATTTTCTAGAGACATTTTATGAATTTTCAGGCTTTTTCTGGTACACTGTCAGAACTCTAATAAAAACACTAGTGTTCCAGATGTCCCAATATTTGCTTAAAAATTATAAATGGGAAAAAAAGTTACAACGAAGAAAAGAACAATGAAGGCAACTGGTATTTGTATAAAATATTAGTTTCATCTGCCCAAGGCTTCAGAAGATTTCAAAGCCTGCTCTGTGTGCTTGTATGTGTATATTTTGAAACAAAGTTTAAGAATCTTCCTAAGTAAAGTAGAAATAATGTTTGTCTTTTTTGAATGTTAAATTACAGTTTTCTGGGAAGAAAACTAGTATATATTTTTTCCACTCACAAACAAAATATCAAAGTTAAGTTTTGCTTTTTCCCTTGACCCTTAACCAAGTGGTAAAATTTTGGGGGTATAATATTTCTCATCCTGAAAGTCAGGTACAATCTTCACAAGGCCTCCTAAACTGGAAGGAAAAGAATAACCAATGTAGTGTGTATTTTATGGCTTTAGTGTAGTGTTTTGTATATTATGTTTTATTTTGTTTTCCCAATTTGTTCTTTAGAGTACAGATTTGCAGTAGATCTGAACTCTAACCACTCCGGTAGTATATGTTAACCACTTGTTAATTATAGAGTAAAATGAAATGAACAGTTGAGAAGCAGTTTTAAAATTAATTCTTAGAATTTAGAATAATAAATCCTTTACTTCATCTCTTAATAGCTAGAGTACACTCTTAAACATACAGATCTCTTTCTCATCCTTTTCTTCTCAGGATTTTCCAGCACTAGACAATAACATACTGGGAAGGAAAAATAGGTTGTATGTTTAGCAAACTAAACCCAGTGAGGTTAAAATTGCTTTAAACACAATTCTGAGAAAAATAAAGTTGTCAGTTTTGAACTACTGAGCATATTCTGCCATCCAGTAGCTGTGTCATCTTGGGCAAGCTACTTAGATTTCTGGGACTTAGTTTTTTCATCTGTGAGTAAGGTGTTGGACTAAATTACTTGTTTGATTTATTTATTTATTTTCACATCTTTATTGGAGTATAATTGCTTTACAATAACAAAGTGAATCAGCTATACATATACATATGTCCCCATATCTCCTCCCTCTTGCATCTCCCTCCTACCCTCCCTATCCCACCCCTCTAGGTGGTCACTAAGCACCGAGCTGATCTCCCTGTGCTATGCGGCTGCTTCCCACTAGCTAGCTATTTTACATTTGGTAGTGTATATATGTCCATACCACTTTCTCACTTTGCCCCAGCTTACCCTTCCCCCTCCCCGTGTCCTCAAGTCCATTCTCTACATCTGCATCTTTATTCCTGTCCTGCCCCTAGGTTCTTCAGGACCTTTTTTTTTTTTTTTTTAGGTTCCATATATATGTATTAGCATATGGTATTGTTTTTCTCTTTCTGACTTACTTCACTCTGTATGACAGACTCTAGGTTCATCCACCTCACTACAAATAACTCAATTTCATTTTTTATGGCTGAGTAATATTACATTGTATATACGTGCCACATCTTCTTTATCCACTCATCTGTTGATGGACACTTAGGTTGCTTCCATGTCCTGGCTATTGTAAATAGAGCTGCAACGAACACTGTGGTACATGACTCTTTTTGAATTATGGTTTTCTCAGGGTATATGCCCAGTAGTGGGATTGCTGGGTGGTAAGGCAGTTCTATTTTTAGCTTTTTAAGGAACCTCCATACTGTTCTCCATAGTGGCTGTATCAATTTACATTCTCACCAACAGTGCAAGAGGGTTCCCTTTTCTCCACACCCTCCCCAGGATTCATTGTTTGTAGATTTTTTGATGATGGCCATTCTGACTGCTGTGAGATGATACCTTATTGTAGTTTTGATTTGCATTTCTCTAATGATTAGTGATGTTGAGCATCCTTTCATGTCTTTGTTGGCCATCTGTATATCTTCTTTGGAGAAATGTTTATTTAGATTTTCTGCCCATTTTTGGATTTGGTTATTTGTTTTTTGATATTGAGCTACATGAGCTGCTTGTAAATTTTGGAGTTTAGTCCTTTGTCAGTTGCTTCATTTGCAAATATTTTCTCCCATTCTGAGGGTTGTCTTTTCATTTGCTTATGGTTTCCTTTGCTGTGCAAAAGTTTTTGTTTCATTAGCTTCCATTTGTTTATTTTTGTTTTTATTTCCATTTCTCTAGGAGGTGAGTCAAAAAGGATCTTGCTGTGATTTATGTCATAGAGTGTTCTGCCTATGTTTTCCTCTAAGAGTTTGATAGTGTCTGGCCTTACATTTAGGTCTTTAATCCATTTTGAATTTATTTTTGTGTATGGTGTTAGGGAATGTTCTAATTTCATTCTTTTACATGTAGCTGTCCAGTTTTCCCAGCACCACTTATCGCAGAGGCTTCCTTTTCTCCATTGTATATTCTTGCCTCCTTTATCAAAAATAAGGTGACCATATGTGTGTGGGTTTACCTCTGGTCTTTCTATCCTGTTCCAGTGATCTATATTTCTGTCTTGGTGCCAGTACCATACTGTCTTGATTACTGTAGCTTTGTAGTATAGTCTGAAGTCCAGGAGCCTGATTCCTCAAGATCCATTTTTCTTTCTCAAGATTGCTTTGACTATTCAGAGTCTTTTGTGTTTCCATATACATCGTGAAATTTTTTGTTCTAGTTCTGTGAAAAATGCCAGTGGTAGTTTGATAGGGATTGCATTGAATCTGTAGATTGCTTTGGGTAGTATAGTCACTTTCACAATGTTGATTAAAACTTTATATCTTCAGGGAAGGAAACAGAGTATACAGTATACAAGTGACAAAATCAGGAGTTTCATCATTGGGACGATTCCATGAGTTGGGAGGTATGAAATGAAGGTTTTCTTTTTATTTTTTAATCTTTCACTTCCCTAATTACTGTGACTTCTGAGGGATTTCTTTGGATTATAATTTGAAAAATACTGGGCCATATAATCTCCAAGAACCTTTGCACCTCTAATATTTTATCATTATAGATGCTGTTCTGGAGGGATTTAAGAATTTAGAATTTTGAGCTCAAGTAGATTTTATAATTTATTTAGTTCAATATCCTCATTTTGAAGATATTATAACTAAGAGACAATCTTACCAAGTTTCCAGAAGGTGTGTTGCTAAACTGGGCACCTTTAAAACACACTGCAGTCAGATGAACCAGAATCAGTTCCCTAGGATAACTGGAGTATGGCTAAGAGTGTCTATGCTCACTTTCTTGCAGAAACTGCCCAAGGTTTTTTCCCTAGGATTGTGTTTAGAATTATGTTGAGGTCTTTAGCATGGAGGGTAACTCTGAGAAATCTGATTAGACCAGGTGTCTCTCTATAGAAAGACCTGAAGGAAGATTTATCCTGTGGTTTTTCTGAGGTTTTGGCTTTGTTTAGGGGTAAGGGGTTAAGCCTCCAGACTGAACTGGGACCCAGAATAATCTTGAGGCTTTATTATCCAAATCACACTCTATACACATTTGAATAGTTCTTAACAAATGTCATTATCAAAATCATTATTCTGAGTTAAGGGCAGCAATTTTTTTTATTCCGGAATATTCTCTTAATATTTTAGGTCATATTTTTAGGTCTAAGGATGTGGATAACATCTATGTCTTTCCCACAGAGATGTAGGGATAAGAAAATTAGAAAATTTGCCTACAAAATTTTTTGTAAACTATGACCTTGCCATCGATGTAGTTATATAAATAAAATTATAATCTGAAACAAAAAAAACACCTAAAATTACAAATTTTTGTCTGTTTTTCATGCTCTTCCCTGATTCTTCCCATACCTGGGTCGTTCTTGCCCAAATAATTCCTTCTCAGAGAGGGTTTTCCTGCCCATCTATTTAAATACAGTTCCCTTCCTTAACCCTGTCATTTTCCAACAAACTACTACCTTTATTCATTAAAATCAATTTTCAAATCTAAAGATTCTCAAGTTTTTGCTGACTTGTTTATAATTGTCAGTCCTCACTAGAATTTAAATTCCAAGAAGGCAGAGACCTAGACTTATCTTATACATGATGTGTATACATAATGTGTGCTTTTGGGATGAATAAATGAAGACAGGGAGATGAGAGTGATGAGCTGATTTCCTCAATTATACATAGCAAGCCAGTATAACAGCTAGACCTAGAACCAGGCTTCCTAGTTTGTAGTCCTCTGCTCATTCTACTATATTATATACTGCTTCTCCTTTGGATATCTATATCTACCTATATGTAGATCAATATCTATGTTTATGTATTTGTGTCTCTATTGACCAGGCAAGCAGCCAAAAATATACACGTTTCCTTTCCAATGAAGCTCTGAAAGAGTACATTCAAGGCTGGCCACCACTTAGTTAAAACAAAACAATTTTAAAAGAAACAAACAAATCTGGAATGAGTTCAGATGAGAAATAAGAGCCTTAAGGGGCTGGAGAGAATGACTTATGAAGAGAGATCAAAAGAATCAGAAGAGCAGAGAAGAGTCTAGTTACTAGATGACTATCTCAGAATGCTGACAAAACACAAAGAACAGAAAAAAATTACCAGTGTAACATGAAATACAACAGTACAACACTACTAATCCATATATATAAACACTCTCACAAAACCCTTGCAATATTAGAGGTTTCTTAGCGCCAAATTCATAGTCAATATGAATGTGCTGAAATTGACCACCACCATTGACACAGAAGAAAGTAACAGAGGCTAAACATAACTTCCGGTATAAAGGCCTTTATTTCCACATTGAATTTTCAAATAGTGTTTAATTTGCAAAGCATCCCCATTCCCTGTAGGGTGCCTCACATAGTAAAAGAGAGCTACTGTAAGTAAGTCTAATGTAAAGAAGAAAAAGAAAACCAAACTAGGCTTAACACCAAGACAATTTTCCTGGAAGTGAATCTACTGAATTGTGAAATAATCCTCTAAGTGAAGTAATTATGCTTAATTTTCAAAAGAAGAAAGTTGGTTCTTATTGTCTTTTTTTAAAAAATTAATTAATTTATTTTTATTTTTGGCTGTGTTGGGTCTTTGTTGCTGTGCGTGGTCTTTATTTGTGGCAAGCGAGGGCTACTCTTCATTGCGGTGCGTGGGCTTCTCATTGTGGTGGCCTCTCTTGTTGTGGAGCACGGGCTGTAGGTGCACGGGCTTCAGTAGTTGTGGCTCATAGGCTCTAGAGCACAGGCTCAGTAGTTGTGGCGCACTGGCTTAGTTGCTCCACGGCATGTGGGATCATCCCGGACCAGGGCTCAAACCTGTGTGCCCTGCATTGGCAGGCAGATTCTTAACCACTGTGCCACCAGGGAAGTCCCAAGTTCTTAGTGTCTTGAGAACTGTTTACTTCTCAGAATATTTTCAAAAATTTCAAGCCAATGTCTTATTTGAATCAATGAATTCTAACAAGAACTTTTACCTTTCTTAATTCCAAGGATAAAAGGACTTGAAGGGGAAACAATGAAGAGAGTTGGTTTCAAAAATCATTTCCCCTTTTCTAGTAGAGAAGTCCATTGATCTTTTGGGAAGGGAGTGATTAAGTGAAGAAAGACATATATCTTTGATTTAAAAGGTTTAGTCACATTTAAGATTTTAAAAATATTATTCATTTTTATTTTTAAAAGATGAAATTAGGGAGATGTATATATACTACAGTGGAATAATCAGGATTGTTAATTTTATGCACATTATTTTCCCTGTACTCCTTATAGAAAGGTACTATAACAACACAGAACCCAATTTATAGATAATTTTCAAAAGAATTTATGATAGCCATTTAAAAACTATTTTAATTTCAGCCATCCTCTGCTTAAATATTGCCAAACATTTTTAGATGAGGAAACTACAAAATTATAATATTTGAACATCCTAAGAGACTTATTTGAATTATTATTCCATTCACAACTGTTCATTTTAAGAATATTTATTACAAAGAAAAAATAATGTCCTATATGAGTAATTTAGAATAAAATTTTGTTTTGTTTACAGAACATGGTAGACAAGCTAGTGCTTATTCAAGCACTGTCAGTCCTTTTGAACATTCCAATTTCTGCCTCTCATTTTCTCACTTTATTAAAAAAAATAATCAAATAATATTTTTTGGGTGTCTACTCTGTGCTAGCCATTGTTCTAGTTTATTGCTATGTGGCAACCAGCCTCCAGGTTAGTTCCCAATGCTCTTTGCTTCCTAGTATTCATTCCCTAGTGTAGTCCTTCCCACATTGTGTCAGAGTTTGTGACCAAGAGACTATGGCAGAGCAAGTGTGTGACTTCCAAGTTTAAGTCATGAAATACAGGGTCACTTCTGCCTTATTCTCTCTTGGGCCATTTGTTCTGAGTAAGGGCAATAAGGAGGTTTCTCAAGGCATCCAATGGACAGGTCCTTGCAGGAAGAATTAAGTCTTCCTGCAAACAACCAGCACTGACTTGCCAGCTATGAGAGTCAGGTATCTTGGATTGAAGTCTTCCTTGCCCATTGCCCAGTTAAGCATTCAGATGACTACAGTCCCAAGCCAACACTTTGATTGCAGCCTTAATACGAGAGACCCCCAAACAGAATCACCTATCTAAGCTGCTCCCAAATTCCTGACCCACAAAAACTATGAGAGAAGAAATGTTTATTCTTGTTTTAAGCTATTAAATTATGAGGTAATTTTTTACACAGCACCAGATAATTAACACAGCCTATTTTATCACATGAGAAAAAAATTAATGTGTTAAATAATTACATTTTTTGAAAGACAACAAAGAAAAATATATACTAGAAGGAACTTAGCACATCATCTTATGTCTATATCTGGGGAAAAAAATTAGATTCTCAAACTTTGCAATATTCTTAACAGAAAATAATAGAGTTTCATTGTTTAGTTACTGTAAACAATTATCAAAATTAAGAGTTCAATGGTTGTTTTGTTATTATTAATAATTTGCTTTGAACGGTATTAAGACTTTAAACAGTCTTAAATAAACAGTATTTTTCAAAGTATTGAAATACATCTCTTAGGTAGTCTAAAAAAGAAATGGAACAAAACAGACAGCAATATTACTTCCCATGAGAGTTGCAATTGATTACAGCCAGACTCTATGAGTAGAATATCAAGGTCTGCTTTCTACTCAATTATTTTCTGTGGGAGGGGATGGGTTAGCAGTAAAACTGATGCAAAAAACAGAGGGAGACTTTCCTAATCAAACATATACTTGTTACTTATTTTGTAAGAGACTATGAAAAATCCCCAAATGGGGCCTGAGTCTCCATATCAGCAACAGATTTTGACTATTGCTTATTAAGTGTAAGTTCTACATAATTTCTTTCTCCTTTCTGAGATAGGCTTGGTGTCTGCAATAAGAGAAAATGTGTAATATCTATACACCCTCTGCTTAAAAATCTTTGTTTAGAAATCACATTGGCTAAGTGTTTAATGTTTCCATAAATGAGTAAGAAGATACTCCTCCTCAGTGTCTCAAATGAGTAATAAAGTTGTCACAGAATGTCCTGTGGAAAGTGGTAAAGGCTTAGAACACCCACTTAGAATGGCCACCTGGTCTAGCTGTCAGATCTCAGCTACATCCTAGTCAACCCCTTTGGCATGCACATTCATCTCTGTATCTCTATATGTTAGGCCTATTTATAAAGAATCCCACCTTGTGGGGAAGGGAGGCAGGGAGGAGCACATCTGGTAATAATGGTTTGGCTAAGTTTTTCATTTAGTCACAAATTTAGAGAGAATCAAGACCTTCTTAACCAGTCTCTGTATTATTGTGTTAATTTCTTCCTCAGTGAAATAAAAAACAGTACTCTTGGGCTTCCCTGGTGGCGCAGTGGTTGAGAGTCCGCCTGCCGATGCAGGGGACATGGGTTCGTGCCCCGGTCCGGGAGGATCCCACGTGCCGCAGAGCGGCTGGGCCCGTGAGCCATGGCCGCTGAGCCTGCGCGTCCGGAGCCTGTGCTCCGCAACGGGAGAGGCCACAACAGTGAGAGGCCTGCGTACCGCAAAAAACAAAACAAAACAAAACAGTACTCTTTCCCTCAGAGCTAACAAGTTACATAACATTTAACTCATTTGTGTTAGGCTTCTCTCTCTTTTTTTTTTTTTTTTTTTTTTTTTGCCATTCTGTCAGGGCAGCATGCAGGATCTTAGTTCTCCACCAGGAATCCAACCTGCACCCCCTGCAGTGGAAGCATGGGGTCTTGACCACTGGACTGCTAGGGAAGTCCCTAGGCTTCTCTTTAAAGCACAAATACTTATTTCATGGGTTAGGTCTATTAATAACTTATAGTCTGTATAAATGATTATGACCAGAATATGAATGTATGTCCTCTATACCAAGTTAGAAGAAAAGGGATAGAAGTTTTGCCTCCAGGGGAGATTTAGAAGCACTGTGTGGCAACATGGGAGGACAGGGGAGTGTGCGCTGTCTCTGTGGAGCTTTAGGACAGCTACAGACCACATGGAGAGTGAACACTGGGGTGTTGGAGGTGAGAGAAGAGAAGGCCCCAAGCTGTGAGAGAAGTAAGCAGAACAAAGCTAGTTAAGGAAAGGTAAATTGCACCAACTTGAAAACTGTGCCCAAGATTCAGGTGGTGGTAATTGCCATAAAAAGTTTTTAAAGGATGGGGCAGGAATTCGAATTGAACCTTGTCTTTGGATCCTCTAGAGTACAAGAAAAGGACTGTACTTCTTTCAGTTCCTCATATTCCTGTGACCTCCCTGAATGGTCAGAATGTGGATACTCAGAACCCAAGGCATTCTAGCACAGTCTTCCACTTGTTCAGGCAAAACTGTATGGGGTTCTAATGAAATTTGAAACAGTCCTTCTACTTACCTGTGGGAGGGTCCTCAGGAATCAGAGGAATAGAGATAAGAAGCCAGAGAACAGGGCCTTAAAGCTGGAAATTGTCCCAATCCAGGCCACCCTCTGGGCTAATACACCCACCAAAGCAAATTTTTCTCACTAATATGGTTTCAAAACTAGTCTTAAAGGCCCTTGTTAATGACCTAGTAATTGTTTTAATAGGTCCTCAGTCAAGTGTGAAGTCCTGTGGTTGACATGAAGCATGGGGAAATTTCACTCCTGGTGTATCTAGAGTATCATTAAGCATTCCTGCTTACATTTTGGCTTACTTAACAATAAAAATTTATTTACTATATCCATAAAACTTGTCTCTGGGCGGGCTTCCCTGGAGGCGCAGTGGTTGAGAGTCCGCCTGCCGATGCAGGGGACATGGGTTCGTGCCCCGGTCCGGGAAGATCCCACATGCTGTGGAGCGGCTGGGCCCGTGAGCCATGGCCGCTGAGCCTGCATGTCCAGAGCCTGTGCTCCACAACGTGAGAGGCCTGCGTACCGCAAAAAAAAAAACAAAACAAAACAAAAAAAAACTTGTCTCTGACTGCCTACAGAAGTCTCCATTCAGGTTGGCTCTGTGAGAGGAATGCTGAGAAAATACTCGGTGAGCAGTGCCTTTACTTTTTCTGGAGAGCTTCTTCAGTGGGCAGTGAACTCATTTTGTTCAAATTCTCTCTGCTTCCTTCACATGAAGACACCTCCCCAAATCCCAGGAGGAAAATAACCTTTATTTTTTATTTATTTAAAAAATAAATTTATTTATTTTATTTACTTATTTTTGGCCATGTTGGGTCTTCGTTGCTGTGTGCAGGCTTTCTCTAGTTGTGGCTAGAGGGGGCTACTCTTTGTTGCAGTACATAGCCCTCTCGTTGCGGTGGCTTTTGTTGCGGAGCATGAGCTCCAGGGTGCACGGGCCTCAGTAGTTGTGGCACACGGGCTCAGTAGTTGTGGCTCACAGACTAGAGCGCAGGTTCAGTAGTTGTGGCACACGAGCTCACTTGCTCCGCGGCATGTGGGATCTTCTGGCAGCAGGGCTCTAAACCATGTCCCCTGAATTGGTAGGCGGATTCTTAACCACTGCACCACCAGGGAAGCCCAAAAATAACCTTTAAAAAGCATTTGTCCAGATTTACATTCAATTCATATTCATACATTCATTTATTTCAAACACTTATGGAATACCTCCTACATACCAGGCACCATTCTAGGCACTGGGGATATAATACTGAATAAAATCTATGGCATTAAAGAGGACATATTCTAATGAGAGAAACAGGATGTATGTGTGTATATACACACACACATATAGGCATATGCAGTATATGTAGAGAAAACACATATATTCCTAAGTAGTGAGTAAGTTCTATGGAAAAAGAATAAAGAAAAAAATGGAATAAGGAGTGCTGATGGTATGATAAGGAAGGAATTTTATTTTGTTTTATTTAGGGTGATTAAGGAAGGCTGGCATTTGAGCTGAAGGAAGTGAGGAAACATGTCAGGAAGGTATCTGGTGGAAGAAAGTTCCAGGTAGAGGAAAGAAAAACAAAGATCCTGAGAGGAGAGCACACTTGGTATGTTTCAGCAGCAGCAGGGAACCCAGTGTGGCTGACAGTGTCTAAGGAAGAGAGAAGTTAGGAGAGGAAAGAAGTGAAAGGAAGCAGATCTCATAGGACAGTATAGGCCATTGTGGACACCAGGGTTTTTCCTCTGACTGAACTGGGGGAGTTCTTAGTGGGAGAGTTCATGATCTGTTACATTTGCAAAGATCTCTCTGGCTATTATGGAGATCACACTATGTGTGTATGTGAAAGAGAAGGGGAGGGTAGGATTAAAGCAGGGAGACAACTATAATTATCCAAAGGAGAGATGGCAAACTAGGATTGTGATGGTGCAGAGAGTGAGAACTGATTGGTTCTAGATATATGTTGGAGGCAGAGCTGAAAGAATTTGTTGACATATTGGCTGTAGGCTTGGAGAAGAAGTGAGTAAAAGATGACTCTTAAGTATATATCCTGAACAACAGCAGGACTAATTCTCTATTAATGAGATGGAGAACACTGAGTACTTACCGTGTGCCAGACATACCGTGAGGCCAGAGAATGATCTAGGTAGAATTGAAACCATTTATAACAGACACTTTGTTTTGGTGCCCAACCGGCACTATCTGCTCTCATTTCTCTAATTACATGAAAGAATATGTGATGCTTGGGGCTGCATGGACTATTTGGTGACTATGAGAGGATGTATCAGACAGAGTTTAGGTAAGTATAAGAGGGCACATTCAAATGGGGTAATTGAAAGTTTAATAAAATATGGGCAGGATAAAAGAGAACTGTAAGGAATGGTTAGTACCTCGGACTTGTAATTGCTAGGAGCCATTACTATTAGCGGGCTTGAAGATGCAAGGGGAGGGAGTGTTTATCAGAACATGTAGAAGGTTGTAACTATAGCCTTAGAGGAGAGGTGCCCTACAGGAGCTGTCATCAGGAACACAGGTCTTACGAACCTTAGCCTAAAATGGAAAGACCCAGGGGAATAAAAAACTCTGACCTTCCACTCTTCTTGTACTTAGATCAGCTGCTGGCATTAGTCAATCAGAAGCCAGAGGGCAGGGAAGTCCAGTTGGTATCATCCATAGAAGGCATCTTTCCCAGGAACAGAACAGGAAGGAACTATGTTGACCTGAGGTGCAGGGGAGAATATCTAGTATTCAGATAAGACTAGAGAAAAGAAGGGAACACAGAAGATCACAGATAGAAAAGTAGAAACAAATCTTAAGTACCCGATGATGTTCTTGAGTTACCACACTGCATCTGGAACTACCAACTCCAGCAAGTTTTTCTTTTGAAATAATTTTAGACTTAGAGAAAAGTTACAAAAATAGCAGAGTTCCCATATATCTTTTACCCAGCTCCCCCCAAGTAAACATCTTGAATACCCATAATAAAGTTATCAAAACTAAGAATTAATATTGGTATAATACTATTAACTATACTGTAGATTTTATCTGGGTTTTTCCAGTTTTTCTGCAATTGTCCGTTTTTTCTGTTTCAGGATCCATTGCAAGTTACCACACTGAATTTAGTTATTATGTCTCTTAGTTTCTTTCAGTCTGTGGCAACTTCTCAGTCTTGCCTTGCTTTTTAGAACCTTCACACTTTGGAAGACTACTAGTTAACTTGTAAAATGTCCCACAATTTGGGTTTATCTGATGTTTTCATATGATTAGACTATACATTTGGGGCCAGAAAAACAAAGAAGTGATGAGCCCTTCTCAGTGTATCAGAAGGTACATGATGTTAATATGTTTTATTACCTAATTACTAATATATCTTAATGCATATTATGGTGACTTTGGTCTCTTAGTTCACATGGTCTCAGATAGATATAAACTTCCTTTATGTGAAATGATTAAATATTTGTATTATTGAAGCCCCTGTTAGTTGATATTATCTTACTTGCAGATGGATACATCCTAACAAATACATCAATCCTCCTACTTATCTTCCTATTCCTAAGGGTACTTTATCTACTGAATGACAAAATGAATAACAATCAAGAGTCCTTAAATTGTATATTTAAAACCTGTGCATATAGTCAATTTATGGAAAACCGAAGTGGCCGAATTGCATTTTCATCTCCTTGACTTTAAATTTCTTGAAACTAAATGATAAGTGTATGATTAAAACAAGAAAACATTTAATGATGAAATTAAAGAACTGAAAGTTAGGAGGAATTAGAGTAATTATTAATCTTATAGAGTAATTAAATTCCTGTATTATTATAGAATTTTCTTTGCCAGATTTAGTGATGACTCTTTATCAGTTACTTCAACACTTTGTAGAGAGCACAGTACATTACAAGGTAACTATTTGGGCAGCTATCTCTATTTTATTTTTAATTGTTCTTTATGCTGAGCTAAAATCTGTCTCACTATTATTTGTCCCAATCACCCTATCCACTGGAACTTTTCAGAAAAAAAAAAAAATCCAGGGGCTTCCCTGGTGGCGCAGTGGTTGAGAATCTGCCTGCTAATGCAGGGGACATGGGTTCGAGCCCTGGTCTGGGAGGATCCCACATGCCGTGGAGCAACTAGGCCCGTGAGCCACAACTACTGAGCCTGCGCGTCTGGAGCCTGTGCTCCACAACAAGAGAGGCCACGATAGTGAGAGGCCCGCGCACCGCGATGAAGAGTGGCCTCTGCTCGCCACAACTAGAGAAACCCCTCACACAGAAACGAAGACCCAACAAAGCAAAAATAAGTTAATTAATTAATAAGACTCCTACCCACAGCATCTTCTAAAAAAAAAAAAATAATAACTGAGCTACGATGCTGTCTGACTTAAAAAAAAAAAATCCAAAAGAACTCTTCTAAAGGCAGCCTTAAAACATTTAAAATTGCTAGTTTTGTCTCATAAAACTAATTACTAGGATGAGATCAAGAACAAAAGACCTCTGTGGTACTATGCCTCTTCCATCCATGTTGGCATCAATTGATTAATCCTGTTTGAGCCCAGTTGTTCATCTCTAAATCCATTTAAGTATGTTATTCATACAACACCGCTTTATCTTTTTCAAAAGGACACCTTAAGAGTGAGTTAGAGAAACACTAATAATACAAACTCCCCAAATTTCAGTGAAAATACATGAGAACTTCTTTTTTCTTACTCAAAAAAATCTAAAATCGGTATTTCTGGTAGGCGGGTGACTCCATTCCACATCCAATCAAGGTACCCAGGCTCCTTACATTTTGTGGCTCTGCCATCCCCTAGGGTCTGCTGGGTAAAATGCATAAGAGAAAGAACTCCTGTTTCCTAAAAAATATATACCTGGAAATGGTATATATTATTTTCAGTCACATTTCATTGGCAAAAACTTGTCACATGGCCACACCAAGAAGAAAGGAACATGGGAAATATAATCATAACAGGCAGCTACCTCCCAGGGATATGTCCAGAATATTGAGGGAAAGTACTTATGTTTATTTAAGTGTTAGCTGCCTTTCTCAGGTAGCTTTGTTAAACATTTTCTGAAGTACAGTTATACTGTGTCTGGGGTATTTCTCTGACCTAATATTCTGGTACAGGGGTCTAGACATTTTCTGTGAAGAGCCTGATAGTGAATATTTTAGGTTTTGCAGGTCATGTGATCTCTATTGCAACTAATCAACCCTGTCACTGGATGGGAAAGCTACCTTAGACATAATGCAAATAAATAAATGTAACCCTATTTTAATTAAATCTTATTTATGGACATTGGAATTTGAATTTCATATAATTTTCACAGGGTATGAAATATACTTTTTCGATTTTTTTTCAACCATTTAAAAATGTAAAAACCTTGGTTCTCAGGGCATACAACAACGGGCTGCAGGCCAGGTTTGGCCTGTAGGCTTTAGATGGCTGATCCCTGATCTAGTATCACCCTTTATAAAGGAAGTGAGATTAATACATTAAGATTTGATTTCAGTGAATACTAAGTCTTAATACTCACTTATTTCCCCCAAAGTTCTGATAAATCATTTATTAATTAGAATGTATTCTGCAAATCACATGGTATCTAAGTCAATTCAGCAAGTTATCATACTATATTAGTTATATAGTTACAATTTATGAAGTACCCATGGAGTACAATCACTTTACATGCATTATTTTAGGTCTTCAGAAATATCCCATGACATAGCTATTACCACTCCCACTTTATCATTGAAGATACTAAGGCTCAAAGTAGCTAAGAACTATTTTGATCATATTTCACACAGCAAGAAATGGAAAAGCCAGATTTCAAACCCAAGCTGGATAAACAACCTATGCTCTTTTCACCACACCAAATTTCCCTGGCCTTAACAGGTATCAGCTCATTAAAAGCCAATAGCTATTCTTTTATTTTCTCTCTTCACCTATTTCTTCTCTTCTCTATTGTACCTTTTCATGTATATTTTACCTTTTCAACTTGAAAATAATTTTCCTTCAATGGAGCCAAACAGCACAGCTAATGGCAAATGACACTGAGTATAGTAAGTAGTTCTGTATGAGGAAACATTTCTTATTGTAAAAAGTGGCTCTGAACTCATGATACCCATTATTGACAGTGAGCAGGAGAAAATGCTCACAATAAAGAACACACTCTCTGAAGACAGAAGATAAAAGCAAGTAAGATGTCAGTAGTTCTGCCCTTGAGCTCTGCAGAAGTTTAAGCCTTGCTCTATTAGGAACTCATATGACCTTGGGTAATATACTTAACCTCTCAGTTTTCTAATCTCAGAATTGCTTATTGAATTTTATACTCTGACCTTTTTACAAAGGGACTTGAGGTAACATTGGTGAATCAAATTTAACACCTATTTTGGAAAACTCACAAGGTTGCTAATGGGCATAAATTGCAAGTGAGGGTTTGTGAAAGTGCTTTTTGAATTGCAGATACTTCACAAATAAAAGCTATTGTTATGACTATTCTAGATTTCATCACTGATTATTTTCAGTTAAGGTCACAATATACTGATGCTCACTTTATCAAATATAGAATCTTCAGTGGGAGTAATGTTATTTGCCCCTTCTCTCAGTATATAAGTTTTAAACTGATGAATCCATTAATCTGTTTATATTTGCCCTTTGGATGAAATTTGTCTTTAATAAAAGTATACGCCTTGCCTAAGTGCAAAGATTATGTCTCATAATAAATCTATGCCCTTGAAATACTGTATGAATTTCTAAGTATAGACATTAGTGAAATATTATTTTGGAGGATAAAAGTAATCATTTTACAACTCATTGACCCTTCAATGGTGTTTTCATGGGGATGTTACAGGCAAGATGAGATGATGCAGCATCAGCAGAATAGGTGAAATCAATATCTGTCTACCACAGCCTTTCCCCCAGCTCATGCAGTAAAATTCAGTAAAAAGAAAATTGATATGCACAGTATTAAATAACTTAACAACAAAGAGGTAGAGAAATTCTTTGTAGCGACACGTCCTGCAATACACAAGTCTCTTCTTGGCAGACTATTTGCTTTTAACCATTTGAGGCTCCTCACATTTCCGCTGCAGCTGGAGCACATCCCAAGGCACTTCCTGCCTCTTCAGATTTTTGGCAGAGGGCCTCGTTTCTGTTCCACTTGGTTCTCCTCGAGGCATCTGATTTGTTGCTATGAAGATCCGCTTTGTCTTCTCTACTGCTGTCTTCATCATAAGTGAAAGATGTCTGATCTACTTTTCACAGACAGCTCTACCCCCTTTGATGTGTGCGGGGGACATGAAGGGAGCAGCGGGTGCCATTCTTCTTTATTTTTTGACACTAAACAGTTTACATTTGCACTTAGGGAGAACATAACCAAAGCCAATTGTCTTATTACATAAAAATGCCACATTATATTTAGGGAGCCCTCACCAAGATCTAACCAGATCTACACTTTACCCAGATATCAGATGAAAGCGTTTTAGCATTTAGTAATGTTAAAACAGTAATAACGATTGACTTCTGTTTAGCTGTTATCAATCAGATTCCAAAATGTGCATTTATTTTGACCCAGCAGTACAACTTCTAGGAATTTATCCTACAGACTGGCAAATGTGCATCAAGAAATATGTATAAAGATTCACAATGCTCGGTCACAATGGCACCATGTCAGCAATAGCCTGTGGCTAAGAAACACTTACCCACTTTAGACAGAGAACACGTTCTCCTGTCCACTTCAGTCTCAGCTCAGCACTCTTTATTCACTGTTGATACCTTCTTGTTCCTTAAAGGTACTTACGCGTATGACACCCATATACGCTTTTCAAAGGGCAACGTCTCTACAACTATAGGAGCATATGGAAGTGAAGGAAAACACAACCTATCTAAGAAGAGTATTTCCTTTTGTGTCACTGATTTTAATAAAGGAAGTATTAAATGAATATATGTAGAAATATGAAGAGAGAATAAATACATAGAATGATAAAATTAGAAATCCTCTTTTATCTTTGCCCCAAATTCTCCATCCCCACATTTCCCAGCTGTAAGTATGAACAGTTTTATAACTATCTTTCCAGTATACATTTTCAAGTGTGCATGTGTAGGTGTGCAAGTGCATGCATGCACAGTTCTCATAAATGAGAGCAAAATATACATCTTGTTCCATGACTTATTTTTTAACATAATGATAGAGCCCTTTCCATATAAGTACATAGAGATCTGCCCCACAATTTTGATTGCAGCATAATATTCAAAATATAAATCACATTAATTTATTTAATTATTCCATCATTGGTACACATTTAGGCTGTTTGAAGAATAAAAAACTGGAAATAGCCACCATGATTAAAACTGTCAATCTTAACTTTATAAAGTTTGTATTATAAAAACAATAGGTACATTGAATATATTTTTCAACTCACACATATTTCTCCCTCTCTTACTTGCCTTCTCTCTAAGATTCAAAATTGCCATATAATAGAGTGTGCTTGGCTCTATGGAAAATCCTCTCCATTAAAATAAACAAATAAACAACAATTTTCAGTAGCAGAAACATCCTTATAGATAAACAAATGAAAGGATTTATTTTTTCTGCTCTGAGTATCTGGAATTCCAGATCTTTCTTTCCCCTCCCCATCCCCGTACTCTCCCTTCCTCACATCTTTCAGTTCTGTTTTTCTCTTTATATTAGCCTCTTAAAAAGACTGTTGAAAAAGGTTTCAGGCTTACATCGCCTCTTTGTGGTGATCTGAGAAGAATGAGAGAAATCCTCCCTACCAGTTTTCATATATAAAATCCCCAAGGAGTCTGATTGGCTAATTCTGTAATCAAAAGGTTGAATAATGTGGTTAATCATCCCACCGTACTGGATTGAATGGTGGCTCCCAAGAATTCATGTCTTCCTGGAGCCTCAGAATGTGACCTTATTTGGAAATAGGATCATTCCAGATGTAATTAATTAAGACGAGGCCATTCTGAAGTAGGGTAGGCCCATAATATGTGATCGGTGTCTTTATGAGAAGAGAAGAGACAAAGAGACAGATGTGTGTAAAGGAAAGACGATGTGAAGACACACAGGGAGGACACCATGTGATGATGGAGGCGGAGACTGTGATGTATCCACAAGCCAAGGACTGTCAGCAACTACCGGGCTTTAGGAGAAAGGCATGGAATAGGTTCTTTCTCTGAGCCCCCAGGAATGAACCAACACCGTGACCCCTTAATTCTTGATTTCTGGCCTCCTGAACTGTGACAGGAAAAAAATAAATTTTTTAAGCCACCCTGTCTGTGGTACTTTGTTATGGCAGCCCTAGGGAATTAATACACTTACCAAAACCTCATGAGTGGGAGAAGGGCAGTTCTTGAAATAATGCAAATGCTATACAAAATTACTAAGAAGAAATATTGAGTAAAACAAACCAAAACAAACAAATGAACAACAACAACAATAAAATTAAAAGTACCTGGTGGTACCACCTTGAAATACTCACAAAGCACTTTTCAAAACCCATATAGTATGCTTATTTATATTTTCACGCCATCCACTTCTACAAATAATTTGAGGAAAATTACATAAGAAATCACAATATAATAAAACCACAGACTGGCATAAAAAAGCAAGAGTTAAAAAATAATGGAGGGTAGGAAAGGTGGAATGGTTACAATAGAACATAATACTTAAAGCTATGATTCCTGGTATCCGTCATGAAATAAAACTGAGTCCATACAACTTTCATTACCCAATGAAGAAAGCATACCTGGCAGTTTAAAAAGAAACAATCTTTTTTCTTACCACAAGAAGAAGTGTGTATTTCAGTAAATCAGAATTAAAGAATTAAACTAGCCCTCAGGAAAATAAAAACTCAATCTCAAATTAAATTCCAGAAGCAAATGAAAATTGAATCTGGAAGAAGCTAACACCTAACAAAGCTTCAAAACATCACTTCAATTTTCCATACATAATATTTGACACTCAAAAGATTATCAACTATACCAGGACTTAGCATCAAATGACCAAAATAAAGGAAAGCAAGCAGACAACAGAAACAGACCCATAGGAGAACTAGATACTGTGGTTATCAAACAGAGATCCTAAAATAACTGTGCTTAATAGGCTTAAAGATACAAATGACAAGATGGAGAGTTTTGGGTAAATACAAGAGCCAGACTTTAAGAAATTCTTAAAAATGGGAAAATCAGGGTAGTGATTGCACCTTTTCAGAAGGAAGATGGAGTCTAGGTGGGATTATAAGGAGAGTTTCAGAGGTATTGGTATTGTTCAGTTTACTGAACTGGTTGATGATTCCATGGATGTGTTTCCTCTATGGAACTTAATAGAGTGGTACATTTTCTGTATATATGTTATACCTCAATTAGAATTAAAAAAAAATATACAGACTGGTGAGGGTCTGAAACAAAAGCATACCTTAGTGTTGACCGAAGGAATAAAACCTATAGCTGTCAGTGATTTTTATATGTGAATGATTCAAGGAGGGAGGCTCAATGTTTTGCTCAAGGATAAATGCAGAATTGGTAGAAAAGGCAGAGATTAGAGTCTAGAGTAGTAACTCAATAAATATTTATTAAAAGAACAAATGAACTGCCTATTTATTCCTCCTACTGAAAAAGAAGGTACGAAAACAGGATGAATAAAGGAACATAAACATTTATTTTTCAGATCTCTTTAGGGTGCCCCTTTGTTTTACATACAGGGATAGAAATATTATACTGTATTTAAACTAGAGGAAAAGAAATAATCTTTCCATATTAGGCCCTGTCTTTGATTTACTCTGTGTTTTTAGGGAAAATTTTTCCCCTGCTTCTCTGAAAAGAGCACTAGATATATTTCCTGGCTTATAGCTACACAGAGCTCAGCTAATGGGAATATTCTATTTAGGATCATGCAGACGGTGAACCAATGAGCATATTGCGTATTATTCTCAACAGTCCAGGTCAATGTCCTAATCAGTCAACACTAAACACGTGATTTAGATTTTTTTTTTTTTTTTTTTTTTTGCGGTATGCGGGCCTCTCACTGTTGTGGCCTCCCCCGTTGCGGAGCACAGGCTCCGGACGCGCAGGCTCCGGACGCGCAGGCTCAGCGGCCATGGCTCACAGGCCCAGCCGCTCCGCGGCATATGGGATCCTCCCAGACCGGGGCACGAACCCGTATCCCCTGCATCGGCAGGCGGACTCTCAACCACTTGCGCCACCAGGGAGGCCCTGATTTAGATTTTTAAGAATGCACAGGTTCTATTTCTATTGTTTCTTAAGGCAAGCCAGAACAGTCTCTTATTTTGACTGAGGAACATAATTATTGACAGAAGGAAAGCCTAATGGTCTATTTGAGAACCACAGAGTTGACTGAAATTTCCCTTTCCCCTATTTTAAATGAAGGACTCCCTTTAGGGTTCAAAACATGTTTCCAGTGTGGTTAAAGTAAATATTTTCATAACATTTAAAAGGAAAAATCAACACTCTTATTCCACTTCATAAAGAATTCACAAAGGGATCAACTTCGAGAAAATAAAGATTAAATAATTGTGGCTGGGTTGTATGCCAGGAAAATGGGTCACTTATACACACATGCACAATCATTCCTTCTACAAATATAGGGAGGCCCTGCTGTTTGCATGGCTCCCCCAACGGCTTATAGTTTAATGGGGTGGGAGAATACACACAGCACTAAGCCAGCAACAGTACAAGTGTGTGTAGAAAAAATATGAAGAGGGAATGACAAAGTGTATATTTAGAAGTACCAACTGGATATTAACAGGTGAAGTTTATGGAGAAGGAAATCACAAATTAAAGTGAGCCTTGGAAGATGGCAAGAGGTTGGATAAGAAGAACAAAGGCCATTAATTGTTCTTTCTTTTTCTTAGGTAAGGAGGTAAGTTTGGAGGGGGGGAGAATAAAAAGATAACTCCATCTGGAGCAGTGACTATAAAAAGAGAGTCATGGAAGACAAAGTTGGAAAAAGTTTTGAGAAAAAACCATTTATGCAAGGCAAAGGAAGATGTTTGGATTTTAGACAAAATGGCATGATGAAGGCAACTTGGAGCAAGAGAAAAATCATAAGCTGTGAAGTAAGAGAGGCTTGGATTGGAATCCTTGCTCTCCTAAATATGTGAGTCTCTTTTTCCTCCTTATAAAAATAAGATAATAATATTACTGTATAAATTTATTATGAGTTTTAACTTAATAATAAGTATAAAGTGGCTGAGTCATATAAACCCTTAATATACACTAAAACATCATCCAACTCTTCCATTTTATATTCTGTGTAGCTGAGTGCTATAAAAGATTTTGAGTTGGCTAATGACTTGATAAAGACAGTATTTAAGGAAGGTAAATCTGACAGCAATTTGCCGGAAGTCTTGGAGGAAAGGATGCTAGCTGTTAAGCCATTTTATTGGGGTGGGAGCTTGAACCTACTTAAAAATGTATATATAATATAGATCCTCTGGGGAAAGGATACAGGGGCTTCTGATTATCAAAACAGTCCATGATTCCCAAAAAGGTTAAAGATCCTTGCATGCGTTATAGAAGATGCTAGGCTATGAGGGACTACAGAAGAGAAGTGGAACATAATAAATAAGATTTAATTACTGTATAGGCAAATTAAAGGAAGAATTGAAAATAACACTGGAATCTTAGTCTCGTGTCACATGATACCATTTCCAGAGAGAAGGGAGTGAGTTTAGAAGGAAAGGTGATATGTTTGCCTTTAAACATGTTGCATGTCAGGTATTTGCCAGAATTGCTAAGTAAAATCTTGTCTAGACAGAGTTTTGCCTGGATTTGGGATGCAGGTCAGGAATGGAGATAAAGATAGTTTAAGACAAAGCTTTTTAGTTCTAAGATTACATGGCAAGAGGCCAGGGAGTACATAACCCACAGGATATAATAAGATAGCTTTGGGGAGCATATTCCAAAATATAGGGAAAATGTTTTTTAAAAATTGTAATTCCAAAAAATTATAATGCACACTTGCAATGAAAAGTTTTGAAATAGAAAAAAAAATAACATTTTAAAGGTAAAACATAGGACAGAAAGAATCTGCATTAATTCACTATTCCTTCCAGGGGTAATTTAGAGACAAAATTGTGAGAAAACTGCTATAGAAGGAAGTTAATTTTCTGACAGTGTGAAAATAAAGTAAAATGAAGAGAGGAACAAAGACTAGGTCTTTGATCTATCCAGAGCTAGAAGGTAGAAGGAAGAAGACCCAATTAAGAAGAACATGTCAAAAAGGCAAGTAGATGTACCAGAAAAATAGAAACCTAGAAAAGAGAGAATGTGAAGAACAGGTTGTCAACAATGTCAAATGCAGCAGGCAGGCACCTAAAATGAGGAAGAGGCACCAGGTATTAGAGTCTTCTTCCTAAACAAGTCTTTAAAGTAATGTTACAATGTTAAGGTTGTATGTAAAGATGTTTAGATCGTGTTCTAGAATACGGTTGCAGAATCTTTTCTACTGTAGAAAGCCTTTCAAGAGATCCATAAGCAAACATAAATATGAATCCCTTAGGCAAATCATTTATTGTATGTGTTTTGTACTCTCCTCATCACAGCAGCATGTGATTCAAATCTTAGAATCTGACAGTCTCATCCATTTCAAAGTTGATTAGAGGTTGAAGACTGTCAAGAATGGAATACATAATCTCAAAACTTAGTACTTCTGGGCTAATGATAGGACAAATCAATTTTTGTTGTTACAGAAGCAGCTTAAATGCCCAGAGCTCTATCATCCAGCCTTCTGTGTTTGTCAAAATGAAAGAACAAAAGTAAAAAAACAAAAACAAAAACAAAAAATCCTGGAAAATCTATTATTATTGTTGTTGGATTAAGAAAACAATGCATATCACTCTCAGTCTTAAGCTGCTAAAACTTCAAATATGCAGTAAAGCCACTGCATTAGAAGGAAATACTCAAAATATAGTCACTTTGCCTGACTCTCATGCCATTTCTTCAAAAAAGTACTACAGGGCCTCCCTGGTGGCGCAAGTGGTTGAGAGTCCGCCTGCCGATGCAGGGGATACGGGTTCGTGCCCCGGTCTGGGAGGATCCCATATGCCGCGGAGCGGCTGGGCCCGTGAGCCATGGCCGCTGAGCCTGCGCGTCCGGAGCCTGCGCGTCCGGAGCCTGTGCTCCGCAACGGGGGAGGCCACAACAGTGAGAGGCCCGCATACCGCAAAAAAAAAAAAAAAAAAAAAAGTACTACAACCCTCTAGTCCAGGGGAAGGGAGCAAGCACTAAACTAGAATTCAGGTCTTCTTTTACTGCTTTTCTCTTGTGACTTGTGCAAGTGACCTTCGTTCTATGCATCTCGGCTGGTCTCTGTGTAAGAGGTGAGGACAGTATCTCTCCAATCCAGTTTGCTACCCTGGGCTTCAGTGTGATAATTTATGATAGGCAGGCAATTGTATCTTTCTTCACAAACCTGTTTTGAGGATTATACTCCATAGCATCTGTATATGTGCTTAGCATATGGTAGGCATTCAGTGGAATCAGCTGGAGTTCTTTCGAACATTCCCTTCTACCTTAGGGGTCTTTTGGAACAATCGAATGACATAAACTGCTATGTAGTACTTTAGGCATTCATATGCAATAAATGAGAGGGAGAGAGAGATGAGGGAGGGACAGAGATTGAGACTGAGAAAGAGATGCCTCTTATTCGGAGGTTATATTGAAAGATTACAGAGAGGCCTGAGCTGGAAGATAGCTTAATAGCAGATACTGAATAGAGAAAAAAATTGCCAATTCTGCAGCTTCAGAAATAGATGAGATAGTAGCATTAGGGGGATGAATTTCACATGTGAAAGGATCTCACAGTCTTTGAGACTGAGATAGCCACAGCTGGGATATATGTGTCTTGTCCAAACTATCTTCCACGAAAATTATAAACAAAAATGGGAATAAAAGTGACATTTAACTCTTTAAAATATCCATAACTCTGATTTTCTAATTAGTAAGGCTAAATTTTCCCTTTAGATAAGATTGTAAGTGGACATCTTTGCCAGAGAATACTTTTTTGCCAAGCACCCTAGTACTATGGCTTTCAAATGTTTTTGACTCTGACTCATGTATTTAAAGGACATACAATAATACCTAGCCATTTTATGTGCAATACATGCTGATATTTTCTATTGTAAATGGCTTTCTCAAGGTGCTAATGAGTCATGATCTGTACTTTTAAACAAAAACAACAAAAACCCCAACCTCTTTAGTAGTAGTTACTTTTATATGTCAACACTAAATGCAATGGTATCAGAAATGAACTTTTGTTTTATTTTTTAATCTTTTAATAAACAGACATTTATGAATCAGGATCCATTTTAGATAGTACTTTGGTATCTATTTTATTCAAGTCATATAACTAGATATACATTTCTTACTGAGGTTGGATTGTATCAATTAGTATGGTCATATTTCCTGCAGCAACCCAGACTCAACATCTCACCAAGGTAGGTCATTCGTTATGAAAGGTATCAGGTGAGAGAGTAATGGTTATGCATAAAAGATTACCTCCACTTAGGAAATACAAACAGACAAACACCCCAAAACCTCAAAGTGTATGTATTCTGGTTTGGTTTATTACACAAGAAGAAAAGCCAACATATGAGGCTCTAGTTTAGAGTTCCCTTAAACTCCAGTGCTTTATGAAAAATTTTCTGATTTATTTTGTGGTAACTAATAAAAATGTATTTGAAATGATTTAAAACTGGAGGTGCTTTATTCTTATCAAGGATTCTCAGATATTTTGTAAAGTTCTCTTTAGAGACACTTTTGATCTAATCTAGGGATCCTGATACTGATGGGTAGAAGATGCAAAACACTAAACATAAATAGATAATACCAGTGAGTGGTATTAGTATAAGGAAAGTACAGTCATCCCTCAGCATCCATGGATTTTGGTACCCACAGGGGCTCAATTTCTATATATAAAACAGCACAGTACAACAAATAGCTATGGATGTGACACCGTGGATATGGGGGGATGACTGCAGCACCATACAACCAAATGAAGGAACACACTGTATTGTGTGCTCATAAAGGAATTGGAGTTATGGGCTGAATGACCATCTTAGATTTTCCTCAACACATAAACACATATTCTAATAGAGTTGTCAGATGAAATATGGTACACACATTTATTTTGTACAAACATGTCCTAATTATTGCATGGGACATACCTACCCTAAACAATTATTCATTATTTATCTGAAATTCAAATTTAACTGGGCATCCTGTATTTTTGTTTGCTAAGTCTGGCAACTCCCCACCTAGCATGATTTGTGGCATATCAAAGGAGCTGTAAAATATCTCCAGAAGCAGAAAGTTGTGGCAGAAAGAGCAAAGACTTTTGCAGATAAATCTGGGTTCAAATTCTGTTTCTACCAGGATTTTATTTTGGAAAAGATTTTCATAACATCTTATTCTGACCTTCCCAAGGCAGTGTCATGTGCTCTGAATCCCTACTTTCTCATCACCATCAATATTACTCTGCTCTCAACTGGTCTTCCTTTGGAAATGAGCCCATTTATGTTTTAACAGGAGACCCTAAGATTCCTGTATTTAAACTCTTAGAAAGGAAGGGCTTTTAATTCTCACCTTTTTTGGATAGCTTATTATCTACTATACCTGTTGCCCTAGATAAAGACACCTAGGAGAAGGCTCGTCTCCACAACACCTGCCTTTTTCTAATGTGTGGGCAAGGGACAATCCCCTGGAGCACTGATAGTGATGGGCAAGAACTTGATAAACTACCATTAATACTAACATGCCTACCATGTACATTATGCTGGGCTGGGTGGCAGAAATCTGAACACGGAGGAAATTTACATAATAACATTTATTTATGACTTGGTCAATGATTTTGCACAGCACATTCCATAGCTTGTCCCCTATTAGCAATGCATAGATCTACACGCTGTGTGAAACTGCAACAAAGCTAGAGCTTTTACACAGCATTTCCAACCTTAAGTTGATAGTCAGGCACTCTGCGATACACTGTAGTTCAGATTTATTCTAAGCACATCTGTACCTTTAGCATACCCCAGAAAAAGTACTCAAGGGAGTTGAAATCTGGTGAGTGGGTAACCCATTCCACATGGCCACACGGGCCAATGCAGA
Source organism: Mesoplodon densirostris (assembly GCF_025265405.1). Taxonomy (NCBI): domain Eukaryota; kingdom Metazoa; phylum Chordata; class Mammalia; order Artiodactyla; family Ziphiidae; genus Mesoplodon; species Mesoplodon densirostris. The sequence goes on from NC_082665.1 coordinate 53,819,731, forward strand.
TTTGGAAATTATCATCCAATTAGTCCCTCACCACTCTGGCATAATGGGGTGGTACACCATCCTATGGGAACTCTTCTAAGTGCCCTTCCCTTAGCTTGTAAAGTGTAGCATTAATTCAGTAATTGATCACTTAATGGGTTGGTTTTGTATGATAAACATTTATGTTTCCAAACTTTATGACCAAACTGTAGCTGGCATTTATTACTAATATACATAATATATGCTTTGTTAACTAAACTTATGACAATCCTGTAAGATATCACTATTATCTCCATTTTACAGATGAGAAAATAGAAGCAGAGAGGTTATATAACCTGACCAAGATCGCACAGTTAGTAATTGATGGAGCCAGCATTTCAACTCAGGCAAACTGAATTTAGAGTCCACATTCTTAACTCCTAAGTAATGCTGCTGGGTAATGTTAGAGTAATACATGGTAGTAATGAAACCATTTCCTGCTGCAAGTATCACTTCCATGCAATGAAGTCATTATAGACAGAGTTGTATCTTTATTTGTAATGGGATCTAAGCCAGAGAATTTCATTTTGAGAGACACTATTCATCACCTCAGGCTAAGAGTTATCTGGATACCTTTGCCAAATGTCAGCGATTCAATTACATTCCAACTGAGGTTTTATTCAGACATTATTTTGGATTTGTTTTCAAAGCTTTACTTCTACTTGCAAGCTACCTAAATTCATTTCTTTGCTGTTGTTACAAAGGGACCAACATAGTAGATACTTCAGTGTTAAAATCTTATTTAAGACTAAACACAGAAACTTGATTTGGAAGGCTGAGATAAAACATCCTCAAAAAACCTTCTTTATTTGTAGATTTAAACCCTCAGATTCTCACTTTAATTGCAAAAGAGAAGTTATTGAATAAGGAAGTTTAAGTGATTTTTTAACCATGTTTTAAAAAATACTATGCTATTGAAAAGAAAGAAAAGAATTGTTCTTTCTATTGTATATTACATGGCCAAAGGGGCAACTCCCTTAACTGACTGGAGGAAGTTAGCTGTTGGTTTCAAAATCACTCTTTCCAGAGAAGTAGGGTGTGTGACTCAGATTTCCACACCAAGGTGGTCCCTGAGAGAAGACTTTAGATGTAGAAGAGGTAATGTTAAATTCTCTGGTATCACTTATTATTTCCCGCAGGCAAGCCACATGTCAGAGAACCTCAATCTGAAAATGACACAAGTTACATGTGCTTCTTCCTTTACTTTTTTAAAAGGTTTTTATGTCTTTCAGTTTTCATGTGTGCTCTTGATTGGTATCTTTCTATAAATAAATGTACTTAGAATGAAAAAGTCATTCCAATCCTCAGCTGAGAGATCTTTTATATCCATCTCCCAGTGAGAGGAGATGAAATTTGATTTGAAACTGAACATACACAACTTGGCATACAGATTTCCACACTTCTCAAAGGTCTTAAATGGTCAAGATGATGAGAACAATGAGAAAGAAAAATAAGAGGACAAGAGTTATCATTATTTGGGAACTCAGTGTACCCCTCATACCATGGTAGGTATTTTTCACACAGCATTAAATTTAGTCTTACTCCATTTTATTGAGGCATGTGATATGTGGAGATATGAAAATAACTTTTCCCAAATTATGTATGTAATATAAGTACAGTAACCAGGATTCAAAATTAAAATAAGAACTCAGGATCTGTGATGTTTCCATGATTTCACTCTTAGGGATTTAGGCCTAGTGTTGGGTGCTAAACACTCTGAAAGTGGCTGAAGAAGTAGAAGTCCCCCAAAACCTCTAGAAAATTGAAATAAAAAATTAATTTCTAAAAATATTTTCAAAGTTAATGTTCCAATAGTAGCTTCGCATCCATAAAAGACAAATTTAATTGGGAAAATACATAACTGACCTTTGATACATGAGATTCCTGAAAAATTTCACACATACTTAGGGTCAAGTGTTAAGCATTTTGTTTCAAATATAAGATGTATGTTTAGAAATTAGTTTGGTTGACCCTGGAACGTAGGCATTATATTAACCCCAAAGCCTTCTGGATTGTGACCCATTTGGCATTATGCCATCTTTCATAATTGTGGGTTTTTTTCCTTCATAAGAACCATAGTTTCCTATTAAGCAGGAAGTGATAGGTTACTGTAATCCATGTAGTAACTGCCTGTCAGCATGACATTTTTTTCATTAGCATTTACTACAATACAGAAGGCTTAGGTGTGCCCTAATTATGGGATTTCTTTTTAATGCTTCATATATGTGGGAACTGAGCCTTTTGATTCATTAATTCATTCAGGTAATATTTACTTTATTGAGTACTTTATAGACATATAGTCTTGTCCAAGGCACCAAAGATATAATGGTGAATAAACACAGTCTAGTGGAGGGGATATTAATCAAAAAATCAGCAGCAATTGTAAAACTGCAATTGTGATATGTGCTAAGACATATGGTGCTCTGAGATGGCATAGTAGGGAAATTAACCTATGCAGAGAGATTGGGAAAATTTCCCTAGAGGAGTGACAATTAATCTGAAATCTGAAGGACACATAGAAGTAAATTAGGACTGAGAGGAGGAGGAAGAGTTCTATCCTTTGAATCCTGATTGGGGGTGGGGTGGTGTTGAGGGAACAAACCGAGGGGCACACCAGGCTGGGGTTCATTAAGCAAGGGTAAGCAAGGCAGGGAGATGGGGAGGGAGGGTGTGGGCAATCATGAGAGGCTGAGGGGGAGATGAGGGGGTTTCAAGGCTGAGAGGAGAGGGGATTCAGGAAAGAGTAACACAATGAGATTTGTGTTGAAATGATTGCAGAGGTCTGTTTAGATGCAATGGGGAAATGCATGAAAGGGGATAAGAATGGATGTCAGTAGACCACTTAAGAGGTCTTTGCAGCAGTCCAGTCTTGGGGTGTGGTAGTGACGATGGAGATACAGACAGAGAACAGATGTGTCTAGATGATCTATGAACAGATGCTGGTGATGAATTAGGTATAGTATGATAGGTGGTGAAGAAGAGGACTTGTTTAAAAGGACTTGGGTTTCTCAGTCTCTATGCTCCCCATTCATTCAAAATGGACCAAACTAGGATGAGAGTAAAGAAAGATGTTGAACCCAGTTTTGTACATACTGAGATGGAGGTACCTTATAGGTTGGTGTAAGCTGTTTCTTTTTGCAATTGAATTTGTATTTTATCAAATACTTTATATTACATATACTATGTAATTATATTCCTAATTTACTTAGCAAAATAGCTATGTCTTTAGTTTGGGTGGCTTAAACCTTATACTTCCCAGATGAAAGCACTACTTCTTAAATGCTTCCCAAAAAACTATTTAACATAAGAAAATGAGTAAACTTAATTATTAAGAAATACAGATTGGAGGTGACAGAGATAATGCAACCTGTTCCGAGTTCTCAAAGCTATGAAACTTTGGAATGTTAATTAGAAAGCAAATCACAAGATTCCCTTGAATTAGGATGTATCTGTATTGTGATGAGGGGAAGTCACCTCAAATTCATGTATCTGTTTCCCTTAAGTATTTCTCCTCTATGTACCTTTTATGGGAAACAACGAAACTGTAACACAATTCCCTAGCACTCTTACTCCTGTAGGTTTTGCTTCCTTTTCATTAAGTAAAGGCAACGACTCAAAGCGAAATGAATTTTGTCATTATGAACTCTATTCAATGAGCAGTCACTTACCACTGGGTGTAGCAGAGGCAGAGAGACTTAACCATCTCTCCTTCTTTTATCTTGAATAGTTAAAAGAAGCTTCATCTTTTCTGAACCTTAGTGCCTGTATGCATCTTCCTCCCCTGATTTTAAGGCTCATAGTTGGTGTTCATTCCCCATGTGTCTGGAGGTGTCTCAGTGAATTAGCCTGGTCCTCCTACCTATGAACCATGATAGAAAATTACAGAAATAAGAATAAATAATAGCTAAAACAACACCTGTGGGAAATCTCAAGTAATCACAAACTGCTCTACAGAACAAAATTGATGTATATTTGTTTAGGTGAATCCAGGGGTATCTAACTGCATTTAGGCAATCCTGCAGGTATTACAAGTTATTCTACTTTGCAGAAGGAAAGCAAAAGTTTAGGAATGGGGAATATTTAGGCTGCAAATGGAAGGATGAGTAAAATTACTGTTTATCCAAAGGTTGAAAGAAAAGAAAAAAAAAGACTTTCATGTTCAGGAGGAAAGTTTGAAGCATGGTATAGATAAAATTTGAGATTTTGTGAAGACTTGTTAGATTTCATGTTTGCATTTCCTTGGAATCTACAAATGTAGTTACATCTACATTTCTTTATAATATATTCAAATGTATCCAGCTTTTAAAAGATGCATCATTAATAATGCAATAAATAAAAGCAACACTTTCAGCCTCAAAATGGTATGGTTGATAAGATTTATAAAGTCTATAAAGTTGAGATGATACCATGGAAGCAGGATTTTTTTTCCCCTTTAAAAAAGTGCCAATGACTGCCAAGGGCCCCATTCCCAGAGATCACGGTTTGGTTATTTAAGGACGGGGCCTGGTAATCAGTATTTTTAATGCTCTCAGGCAATTGTGATATGTAGTCTAGCTGGATAATCACCTATGTGAGAGATAGTTACACTAGTTATAAACTGTGTAAAATGAATCAAACATCTCTGTATGTTCATCAGTCTATTACTAAAGCTTCCTGGATATAGTGGGCTATATAGATTCTTTGTTTTGATGAAAATAGCATATTTGAAAATGGATTTGACAAGAAAGTTCTTTTGTTTTTAATTTCAACTATTATAATAACCTTAAAAATAAACCTATGACATTGGTATTAGTATTATACCTATTCTAGAGATAACAGGCAAAGGATAAAGAATAGAGATAAGGCAAAAGAGCCTAATTTCCAGAGTCACATACCTCAAAAGTGGTAGGTTTGGGACTAAATCCAATCTCCCTGTTGCTGAAGGCCAGACCTGCAAGCTTTCCTAAAAGGTTATGTTGTCTGCTCTTGTCTCAAAATAACAGCACTCTTCTAGAGAAAAAAGAAATAAAAATCAAGATAAAAATAGATTGGGAGGATTCAGATACTGACATATTTGTAGAGTATAGTGTTTTACATTTTCAAAGCAATTTTTCTTTGTGAATGCCAAGGGAGAGAAGGCAACTGCAATTTTCTTCTATAAAGTCAAAGGATAGTCTTCATACAAGAAAATAACATTTATGAGAAACTTCAAGAAGAGCTGGATCTGAAGGCCTCTTCCATGTGGTTCCTTTTATTCAACACGTAAACTTATCAACTTAAATAGGAGGCACATAAAATATGTGATATTCTCACGTATGGACTAAAGTCTGGACTTGGAGTTGGGTATCAGAAGAATTCAGTTACCTTCTGACTTGTGAACCTGTCCATTAAAACTAAGCCTCAAGTCCCTCGTATTATAAGATTCAAAGATTGAGACTAATTAGTTCATAACCACATTTAAAACCTTGAAAAATGCTGCTTATGCATTATATCATTAATTGTATTATAGCACCTAGCATGATGCCATGCCCACACGGGTACTTCATAAATGTTAGTAGAAGTTTTGATGATTTTATATGATTAAAAACTTTAGCACAAAAATTGACTTTTATTGTCTGGACTTTAGGGGAAATATTAGATTTTGCAAATAAAAGGCATATCTTCTTACTCTCCTTAAGTGTTTTAAATTTCATAGAAAATGGTTTGTTTCCTTTTTAAACTTTTTAAAGCTATGCAGAATCTAAAGACAGGCTAAAATTACAGTCATATTCAATTCCAAGTGCAATAAGAAACAATACTCATAGCATCACAATTGCTAACACTTACTGAGAACATAAAATGCCATAGCATGTAATCCATCTATACATGGATTTTCTTAAAGGCCATGACAATTCATGAGGTAGGTACAACTATCATTTACACATATCCAAGGAGGAAATGGAAGCTTAAAGAGACATGTCCAGGGTCACATATCTAGTTAAATGGCGGGGCTGGAATTCAAACTCACAGCTATCTGAATCTGGAGCTCCAGGGGCCCTGAATTTAGGGGAGTTAGCACTGAACACACCAGTCCAGGAAATTTGCAATATTTTCTCTAAGGTCACATAAATTTGCAATTCTCTAAGGTCACATAAATTTGCAATATCTTCTCTAAGGTCCCATAACGGCCTATAGCTTCCATAGGCTATTTGGAAACAAATGTGAATACACATGGTTTCTTATGTCTATTCTTTTGTTAATTAGAGATTTTGGTAGTTCTTATCTGCTTACACAGAAGGCAGAGAGATACAGTTACAAGGAGGGCTTGAAATAATGCCAAATTTTTCCTTCTCACTGACCATGCAGAATCCAAATACTTAATGTGTATAATGGAGCCATTACTTCACTCTACAATTTCTCCTAAAATGCATACAAATAAACTATTAGCTCATTCAAAACAGCTTGGGATAGAAACAGCAACCGATGTTTAAATCTCACAACTAAGCCAGAAAACTATCTGTATAAGAGGCTATACTGCCTTATTACTTGTCTTATTTTGATTGTATCAGCCAGTTGAAACAATAGGTCAAGGAAGACCTGTGGATTAATGTGTATTTGTACACATGCTTTCTAGCTGCAAGTGGTAATGATGTGATTATTAGAAATGATAGTGCCATTAAGTAAGTGATAAAAGAACCTAAAATATTTTGAATTCTCGCTAAGTACTGAGCACCAGTTATATGTTCCATGTAGATTATCTCACAGTAACCCTTTGGGAAGGAACAGGTATTGACCCCATTTTACAAGTGAGATAATATAACTTGTCCAGGTGTGCAAAGCTAGCAACTGGTACTGTTACTTCAGAGCTCATTCTGAACTTCTAAATGATCTTGGCATGAAATTCTCTTATTACTGGAAGTCAGATGGAATGATTACATTACAAGCGGTATGATTTAATTGTTTTAAAACCAGGAAGTCCCGGGTTCCACTTCTCCTGCCACCATTCATCAATTAGTGTCCTTGGGCCAGTTAACTACCTCATTTGTTAACTGAGGATAATAGCATACCTACCTCAGATGTTGGTGTGAGGTCTAGATAAACTAATACGTATAATTCACTTTAGCACAGTGACTGGAAAAGAGTAAGGACTTATTATTATCTAATTTATCTGACTTCTGGTTTCATGAGTTGATTCAGGCTCTGAAAATATGCAACAAATGTGTTAGGCAGTTTTGACTGCTTCCTTTAACTCTTGATTTGGCAGCTTTATATTATTCAACGACTTAGTGCATGCAATTTGGCATTTGCAGAGTTCCTTACCCACAAGTATAACTGATCTCACCAATCATCAGTCAACTTGTAAGCTGGCACAGAATTAGAAAAACCACAGGTTTCACAGGAGGAAACAGTCAGGCAAGTGAAAAGTCTTTCCATAGGACACACTGAATCCAAGACTGGCTGAGGATTAGCACTGAGGCATATTACCTAACCAGAGGAACCACGTATCTTCTCTGAAAGTTCCTGACAACCTGAAGACTCAAGGAAGCAAAGACTCGGTGACTCCAGGAAGAAAGAAAAAACATCTGAGAAAGGAAATATGGCTAGTCTTAGAGCCTGACCCAGACCCTTATTCAATGCTGAGTATTTTCTAGCCATATTAAAAGTTCTCTACACCAGACTTGCTCAGTTGTCTTGGCAAACTCTGCCTTGGATAAGACAGCAAGTAAACTGTGCTCAGTGGAGAGAAGAAAAACAGCAATATCACTGTAACTGGCTACGTTTCATTAACCCAAAGGCTCTACAAAAAACCCAAAAACAGAACCAAAAAACAACAAAAAAAGTTTTTCTTGGTTTGTGTGATGATCTAACAAATTTTAGAAGGGAGTATTTTTTCATTGACTTATTCTTTACCAAGTGTATTATAGTATGTAAGCTGATAGCTACATTTGCATAAAAACAAATCCACGTATGCATTTCTGTGGTACAGAGGCCTCACTGCAAGACGCTTTGTTTCGTTACTAAAAGTACATCACATTGGGTCTGGTCTCCATCCCACCCCCTTTTCTACCCTCTCCTTACACACTAAAAACACTTGCTCATATCACTTCATTGGGAATTAAAACAGAATGATTTCAGTTTCATCAGTTAACTGAGATAAAGTGAAAAACAATTTGATATAAGCTGAAGATATATATATATATACACACACACACACTTATATATTTTTCCATATATTTTGGAGGAAACTAGAAAGTAGGAGGTCATCAGATATATAAACTTGGTAGTTTGATTTCACCCAAAAAGGAGAAAAAGGAGACTAAAAGCCATTTGCAGTAATCAAGACATTCACTGAGGTTAGGACCTGGGGATAGATAGTATACTACATGTTTCAATGGGATTTCAAATCACATTTTCTAGTTCAACTCTAAGATTTCTCGATCTTCAAGGTAGAGTGTTCTTTCCAAAGGGCATGGGGTAAATGATGTTCTAGTAAAATTATAAATGGAAGTGCTTTGGATTGAATGCTTGTGTCCTTCCAAAATTCATATGTTGATGCCCTAATCCCTAAGATGATAATATTTGGAGGTGAGGGTTTGGGTATATATTTAGGGTTAGATTAAATCTTGTGGGTGAGGTCCTCATTATGGGATTAGTGTTATTATAAACAGAGTGAGTCAGGAAATCTCTCTCTCTCTCTCTTTCTCCCTCTCTCTCTCTCAAGTGCGTGTGAGGACATAATGAGAAGATGGCCATCTGCAAACATAGAGCATCACCAGACACCAAATACACCACCTTCTTGATCTCGGACTTAGCCTTCAGAACTGTGAGAAATAAACCTTTGTTGTTTAAGCCAGCCAGTCTTTGGTATTTTGTTATAGCAGCTTGAGCAGACTAAGACAGGTTGTATGGCCTGTCTTAGGCAATATAATAACCAAGGTAAAGTTCCTCTTCCCTGGGTGCCCATCTATCTTTGTCAGGACAGCTGCTCCCTTCTGATATTCCCTCTGCCTTCCTACTCTCCCTAATTCTTGTCAAAGGGTTGACTGAGAAATAAAATGTTAGGCAGGACAGACTTAAGGTTTTTTGCCTTTCAAACGACACTTCTTCACATTTACAAAATAAAAAGATTTTCGGGGGGGGGGACCATTAGGATGTTAAACTGTATAGCTCAGGCGGCAGTAATTTTAGGTTTTGAAATAAAATCACGTTTAAATCGTTTTGATATGTCATAGTTTTATGAGCATGGGCAAATGACTTTAACCTCTTTTGAGCTTAATTTCCTCATCCGAAAAAAAAAAGAAATAGCAATAGTTGTTACTTCAAGTTGAGAATTAAGTGAGAATACCTGGGAGCACTGAGCATAATGTCTAGCTCATAAGAAGAAGTTAATAGTCAGCAAGGTTGATATTTTGCAGAAAAGGTATCTAAGTAGTATCCCTTTAAATAATAATGCCTATGACCAGAAACACAACTTGCTGGTAGGACAGCTTACCATTACTAGTCACAGATTTTCAGAATTTGATGGCAACTTAGAGATCATCCACTTCAAGCTACCTGGGAAAAAAGACTCAGAAGGATGTAGTACTTTGCCTTGGTCACATAGGAGGTGAGGACTGAGTCAGGTCTCAACAGGGGCTTTTTACTGTAGTTCTAGTTCTGTCTACTTAGAGTTGTTTTCGTCTCACTGAGAATTCTTGAGTCTTCAGGGAGCTGAAGATAAGAATTTTCATTTTGATGTAAATATGCATGATCATTAAACATATGTATTTTGCGTAAGATTTAAGATTGATTTAAATTTTTCATTTCCTTTAATCATTTATTTATACAGTGTTCATTAAGCAACATTTTGATTAATATCAAAACATTATCATTCATGGTAAACAAAATAAGTTTATGAAATGATTCTCTGCCTTCTCTAAGCCTGAAATCTGTTGAAGATATAAGATGAGGTTAAATTCTATAGACACATGCACACACGCATACACACACTATAACACACGAATATCCCAATGCCTAAAAAGCATGCCAAATTGTAAGTTGCTACTTAAGTTCAGGAAAGAGAAAGATTAATATAAGTTTTTCTGGTTGTTATTGTTTTTAAACATTCTGAAGTACTTTCTTAAGTCCAAATAGAAAATCTCTCTTGAGTGAATCCAACCTCTAGACAAAGGGCTGGCAAACTTCTTCTATAAAGGAACAGATATAAATATTTTAGGCTTTGTGAACCGAGGCCTTCTATTATAATCCTTTTACTTTTAGAATATATATTCATTATCATCCAAACTGTTCCCTTCAATCCAGGAGTAAAATGGACTTCTCAACTAACAACATAATAAAGCTTCTTGAAGTGAATGTTGCAAAGTCAAGCTGGAAAAGGAATGTCACCTGAGTTTAATATTTGGGGACAGAGTAGATCTGTAAGAAAATATTACTGTTTCTGAACTTCATGTGGAAGCTTGTGTATGAAGAGGATCAGAATATGCTATCCTAAAATATGCAATTTTGTCATAAGGATTATTTTGAGCTAAAGGCAATTGAGAACAGACACAGGAAGAGCTCTCTCTCCTCCCCCTACCTACCTAGAAGCAGAGAATAAATTGCCCTTGTGAAGGTGTGAAGGTATCGTGCCTCCGCCCCCCACAAAAAAACTGTACAAAAGGAGGAAAACAACACATCATCAGAGATGGAGATGGAACCAAGATGAGTTTGAATAAATAAACTTTACTGAATAACCCTTATCTACCATTAGCTTCCCCCCTAGATTTACTTTCCTACAATTTACCACTCCTAGGAGCCCCAAGCCTTTTCTTCCTTTGTCTGGTCACTTTTCCACAATTTACTGCTCTTTGTTAAATAAAATGGTATGTAAGCCTCTAAATCTAACTGCGTTTTGGGGCTTTCATTTTTTTTCCTGTGCAGTTCCTTTACACATAACATTAAAAATAAAATGGGTGTTTCTTTTCTCCTGTTAAACTATCATTTGTCAATTTAATTTGGTTCAGAACTTCAGAGAGTAGAGGAAAAGTTTTTCCTCCAATATATATACTTGTAAGTAATACACAAATATAGCAGAATCAAAGACAATACCTATGAAAAACCTCTTTCACTATTGGAATGTGAGGACTGAGGGCAAGGAGCAATCGCTACAGGACAAAGGACAAATCTCTAGGAGACAACCATGAAACACCTTGATTTTGCCACATATTGAAACTTCTAGTATCTTGGTTGTCTGCATGTTCCTTCCATAGCTTTATTTTCCATCTACTGTTTTTTTGTTAATCTGAGGAGCTAAAATCCTTTTGTGTCTCCCAACACAAATTTTACATAAATTCTTTCCAACCAAAGTCTCATCAAGATAAATGATTCCCAAACATACATACATCATACTCTTCATTTTTAAAACATATGGTAATGTAATGAACAAGACTTAGATCTTTTTCCAAGTAAAGCTGGTTGTGAATCTTTGATCCATCACTAACATGTTGAATGTCCTTTAACAAGTTTTTCAATTTCTTCTTGATTTAAAAAGAAAAAAAAAAAACTAATATAAGGTCTTAAATCCTAGGGTTATTATAATTAAATAAGATTAATGTGTACAATATATGATAAAACCAAATTTGTAAGGCAATTAATATAAGAAGAATATAACTTTTCATTTCTAGAATTCATTATGATTTTAAATAAACTGTAATATCTTAAAATAAACACATTCAAAAATTAAATATTAAAAATTGGAGTCACGATACAGGACTACAGCAGTCATTTGCTCAAGAATATCCTAGGTGTTAATTTATTTTTCCATTGAATCTGCCACATAGGAAATGCTGACAAAACCAAGAGCCTCTCCTTCCACCAGTCTGTTACTTCCTAAAGAGAAAATTGACAATCTCAGGTGGCCTGCATATTATTTATGTTAAAGGGAAAAGTCATAAAGTAAAATTTATTCTCACTAATTCTACTATTTAATTAATTACACAATGCAATAATATAATTATGAGAAAGAGAACAAAGCTGGAGGCACCATGCTCCCTGATTTCAAACTATATTACAAAGCTAGAGTAATTAAAACAGTAAGTATTTGGCATAAAAATAGACAAAGAGATCAAGGAAACAGAATAGAGATCTCAGAAATAAACCCATGCATATATGGTCAACTAATTTATGACAAAGTTGCCAAGAATATACAATGGGGAAAGGATAGTCTCTTCAGTAAACTGTGGTGGGAAAACTGGAAAGTTACAGGCAAAAGAATGATACTGGACCACTATCTTACACCATACACAAAAATCAACTCAAAATGAACTGAAGACTTGAATGTAAGACCTGAAACCATAAAACTCCTAGAATAAAACATAGAGGGTAAACTCCTTGGCAATGATTTTTTTGTTTGTTTTTGGGGTTTTTTTGTTTGTTTGTTTTACATTTGACTACAAAGGCAAAGGCAACAAAAGCAAAATAAACAAGTGGGACTACATTGATATAAAAAGCTTTTGTACAGCAAAGGAAACTATTTAAAAAAGGAAAAGGCAACTTACAGAAATAGAGAACACATTTGCAAATTATATATCTGATAAGGGGTTAATATCCAAAATATTTATATGGAACCCATACAACTCAATAGCAAAAAAACAATCTGATCTAAAAATGTGCAGAAGAACTCATACAAATGGCCCACAGGCACTAGAAAAAGTGCTCAACATCACTTATCATCAGGGAAGTGCTAATCAAAACTACGAGATATCACTTCATACCTGTTAAATGGCTGTCATCAAAAAGATAAGAAATAGGGCTTCCCTGGTGGCACAGTGGTTGAGAGTCTGCCTGCCGATGCAGAGGACATGGGTTCGTGCCCTGGTCCGGGGGGATCCCACATGCAGCAGAGCGGCTGGGCCCATGAGCCATGGCCGCTGGGCCTGCACGTCCGGAGCCTGTGCTCTGCAGCGGGAGAGGCCGCAACAGTGAGAGGCCCATGTACCGCAAAAAAAAAAAAAAAAAAAAAAAAAAAGATAAGAAATAACAAGTGTTGGCAAGGATGCAGAAAAAAACAGAACCCTTATGCACTGTTGGTGGGAATGTAAATTGCTGCAGCCAGTATGGAAAACAGTATGGAAATTCCTCAAAATATTAAAACTAGAACTACCATATGATTCAGCAATTCTACTTCTGGCTAAATATGTCCCAAGGAAACCAAATCACTATCTTGAACAGATATCTGCACTCCCATGTTTATCACAGCATTATGTACAATAGCCAAGGTATGGAAATATACAATGTTAAGTGTCCACTGACTGATGAATGAATAAAGAAAATGTGGGGTGTGTGTGTGTGTGTGTGTGTATATATATATATATATATATATATATATATATACTTATAATGGAATATTATTCAGCCATACAAAGATGGAAATCTTGCCATTTGTGTCAACATGAATGGACCTCAAGGGCATTATGCTGAGCGAAATAAGTCAGACAGAAGAAAGACAATTACTATATGACACATATGCAGAATCTTAAAAATCCAAACTCACAGAAACAGAGAAGAGATTGTTGGTTGCCAGGTCGGGGCTGTGTGTGTGTGTGGATGAGCATAAAGTGGTCAAAAGGTACAAACTTCCACTTATAAGATGAATAAGTTCTGGGGATGTAATAATGTACAGCATGGTCACTCTAGTTAACAATACTGTATTGTATATTTGAAAGTTGCTAAGAAAGTAGATCTTAAAAGTTCTCATCACACACAAAAATTTGTAACTGTGTCCAGTGATGGATATTATCCAAACTTATTGTGATAGTCATTTCCCAATATTTGCATATATCAAATCATTATGTTGTACACCTTAAAATAACACAATATTATATATCAATTATATCTTTTTTTAATATCAATTATATCTTAATAAAACACAATGTAATTAGTAAAGAAGGGAGAACAGTCATTCAGGTAATCATTCTTATCATACTATTATTCTAATTTGTTATATTGGTGCTAGTTTAAAAGGTGGGGGGGTGGGAACGAAGCAAATATAAGAAAATCCATGGTAAATTTGAGTATGTAATTCTGATTTCCATTTTCATCTCACAATTGGGGTTGACCTTATGTAATCTGTGCTGCTAAATGGTTACTTTACAAACTGAGAAAATATTGACCACCCCCTAACATCTCTAGAAGTTTTATGGACTAAAAGAAGTTGATGGTAAAGATCAGAGATATTACATAGATTCCAAGTATCAAGATTATAAAAGATAGGACTTTCTTCTCCTCTTCCTTTCAATCAGCCATTTAGGATTAAAAAAAATTCTTACCTTGCTAACTACCAAGTTCATTTCAAGCTATTTAGCAGTTCTTTTTTTTTTTTTTTTTCCGTGGTATGCAGGCCTCTCACTGTTGTGGCCTCTCCCGTTGTGGACCACAGGCTCCGGAAGCGCAGGCTCAGCGGCCATGGCTCACGGGCCCAGATGCTCCGCAGCATGTGGGATCTTCCCAGACCAGGGCATGAACCGGCATCCCCTGCATCGGCAGGCAGACTCTCAACCACTGCGCCACCAGGGAAGCCCCTTTTTTTCACATTTAAAAAAAAATTATTTTATTGAAGTATAGTTGATTTACAATGTTGTATTAATTTCTACTGTACAGCAAAGTGATTCAGTAATACATATATATACATTCCTTTTCATATTCTTTTCCATTATGTTTTATCACAGGATATTGAATATGGTTCCCTGTACGTGCATGTATTTTTAAAAATTTTTATTGGAGTATAGTTGATTTACAATGTTGTGTTACTTTCAGATGTACAGCAAAGTGAATCAGCTATATATACATATATCCATTCTTTTTGTTTTCCTATATAGGCCATTACAGAGTATTGAGCAGAGTTCCCTGTGCTATACAGTAGGTCCTTATTAGTTATCTATTTTATATATTGTAGTGTGTATATGTCAAAGGATTTTTTTAAGGCAGAATTATCTGTAATTTTAGCTTCAAATGGATGTATTTTTCTCTGTATGTTTCCTGATTCCCTGAAAATAACTTTAGGTTAACTTAAGATAGTATGAAAGGTACAATAGCTAGGGAAGTTCTTATCTTTAATGACAAGATTATCCAGTCCTAAAACATGAGAGCTCTTTTTACCCTGGGCCTTTGCTTACGTGGTCGCCTCCATCCAGAACACTTTGTCTCACCTCTCCCTCAACATTGCTTATATAGAGCAAGTAAAAGGCTATTCAGGCAAAATTCTGGAAGGCTTTCTCAGGCTTCTTCTTCTACCCCCATCCCTTACCTCTGTTCCTGTCCTTCCTTTTTGACTACCTTCTCTATTTCAGCAGGTACCCATGTAATTGACTGCTTTATGAGAGCTCGTAGAATCAGACATTCTTTATTCAACAAATAGTTGTTAAGTGCCCGCTAGGTGTAAGTCATACAGTGGAACTTGGATATTCTGACAATATTAACTATGTGTTTCCATAGGAACGAAAGGCTACTGGCCACTCTCAGTGGGACCAGC
The DNA here is from genome assembly GCF_025265405.1 of Mesoplodon densirostris. Classification (NCBI taxonomy): domain Eukaryota; kingdom Metazoa; phylum Chordata; class Mammalia; order Artiodactyla; family Ziphiidae; genus Mesoplodon; species Mesoplodon densirostris. The sequence continues at coordinate 53,835,215 of NC_082665.1, forward strand.
ACTTGGGGTTGTCATCCATGGTTGTGACTGAGATTGTGTGGGACCATCAGATATTTTTGCCCCATCACCTCATACTTACAAGATGGTGTGCTGAAGTTAGAGGAGTGTCTGTGAAACGGTTTTTATCCACTGTGCAAAACTCAGTGACCCATGCAAATATCTAACCAGAAACCTTCGGTGCATTACCAGGGGGATCTAATCAATTGATTTAACTAGCACAGATAGTTTTACATATTAATCTATCACTCTAAAGCCCTCAGCTTCATTTAGACCATCTACCTCCTATTCTCTTATTCCTCTGCCTATTTGCCTCTTCTAATATGTTTACATAAAAATAGGTTTTATACCCCTTGGGATCTTGGCTTTGGTCCTGACAGAATTCCTCCCTTGTGAACCAGTAATTCTCTCCTAGTGAGTTGATATAATTTCAAGGACACTGTCTACGATAGAAATTCTGCAACTATGGAAATGATGATTTAAGTCAATGCTCTGGAGAATTCAAGATTTTTGGATTAATAAATAGGAAAGTCATTTCATCATTACCTAAAATTCAGTGCATAAAGTTGCAGCAGCAAGAGTTTAACAATATAATACTAACAGATCAAGGAATTTATGAGTGCAAAAACTGCTTTATAATCAGCCAGATTAAAAAAAAAAAAACCAGTGGATGAGAGAATCCTCCAAAATGAGTAAAAAACTGCTTAAGTATGATTTTTAAAATTTCATAGACTTTTTTTTGCACTTCAGAGGCTGAGCTTAGCAAAATAATTGCGGCATGTGTTACATTCTGTTATCATAATTTTACTTAGTTCTTTTCATGAGGAAAAATGTGGACTGCTAAAAGTCGACTCCTGTGACTAACATGCATGTTTCTGCTAAATTACCACACTTAAGCACATTTTATTAGGGGCAGTTATTCCACAACTGTTGTAACATGAAAGGTAAAAATTTACCAGAAAGAAAAGAGGAAAAGGAATGATGTTTTATTTTACTTATCCCACTGGAACAGGGAGCAATTTAAATGTACAAATGTAAAGCACTGCTTCACAGCTAGCGATCGGCAATTGCTCCTGCCTTTAAGTAACGGACTATTTAAAGTGCAACAGTCATGCACTCACTGGTCTAATTTGTGCTGCAAGATATTATAAATACATTAGTCTCCTAGAGTAGAAAATTCACGATCAGTATGCCTTGAGGTTCTAATGGAGAAAGAGAGAGAGAGAGGTTAGAGTGACAACTGCCCAAGGTGGGAGTGCACACTCATCTCCCACAGTTGCTCTAATGGATTCAGATTCAAGGCAGTAATGATGTGAAAGAGGGTGGGAAACATGTTTGCTAATAGTCTAGTAGAAATATATAGGGGCCATACATCTACAATCTCAATCACAAGCATAGGCACAGGAATAGACAAGAACCTGAAAAATCAGTCTGAAAAACACTAAAATTGGGCTTCCCTGGTGGCGCAGTGGTTGAGAGTCCGCCTGCCAATGCAGGGGACACGGGTTCGTGCCCCGGTCCAGGAGGATCCCACATGCTGTGGAGCAGCTAGGCCCATGAGCCATGGCCGCTGAGCCTGCGTGTCTGGAGCCTGTGCTCCGCAACGGGAGAGGCCACAACAGTGAGAGGCCCACGTACCGCCAAAAAAAAAAAAAAAAAAAAAAAAAAAAGAATCTATGGTAAGTTTTGAAGTTATGCTTACCTTCTAAGCCTATCCTTGCTGCTCTTCTCACTCCTTAAGTTTCTCTCGCAACTATAAATTCAGTGAACATCTTTATCCAGATAACTTACACATTTCTATAAAAAACTGCTCCTCTAAACTCTAGATTTATGTATCTAATGCCTATTGAGACCTCTTGAGTCTCTTTAAGACATCTCAAACTCAATATGTCCCAAACCGAACTTATCAGCTCTTCATCCCTCTTCTAGTGTTCCTTACCTCAGTGACTGGCTTCGTCATCCACCCTGTTACAGAAGCCTGGAGACCAGGAGTCAGTTTGATAGTCCTGACAGGTCCCTCTTCCTTAGATTTCTCATTCAACCTACCACCAAGTTACATGAAATATCACCTCCTTAACATATTCTCTCCATCTCCACCACCACCAGTCATTGAATCTACCATAATAAATTCCTTGCTCAATTACAATCAGCTTTAAACTAGTATACCTTTTAGTACTCTAGATACTCTTTAATTAACTCTGGAAGATTTTACCAGAGTGATTTTTTGCTTTTTTTTTTAAAGCACATTTAATCATGTCACATCTCTGAAGCAGAGCTTTCCATTGCTCTTAGGATAAAGACAAAACTTGTCCTCACAGCTTACCAGGCCCTGCATGGTGTTGATCTGTCTACTTCTCTAGTCTTATCTTACATCACACTCTTCTTCTATCTTTGTTCTCCAGGCATGTGGGACTTTCTGTACCTTTTCTTTATCTTGCTCTCTGTCACCACAGGATATTCTTTTCCTTCAGTGTGGCAAGAATCTATCTTCTTTCTTTATCTAGTTGACTCTTTTCCTTTTTCAGTTTCGTCAGCACAATAACCTTTTCTTCATGGAAGTGTTCCTTGATCTTTTTAAAAAGGCCAAATTCCTCTTTTATAGAAATGCGTAATAACCACATACCCCTCCTTTGTTTCACCTGTCCTGTTTGAATTTTTACATTTATTTGTGTTATTATTTTACATGTTTGTCATCCCCTCTAGACTGTAAAATCTATAACAGAGGAACACTCTCTGTTTTTACTCGCCATTTGCTGTAGTCTGAATGTGTGTATATGTTGAAAATTTATATGTTGAAATTCTGTTGCCCAATGTGATAGTGTTAGGAACTGAAGCCTTTGGGAGGTGATTAGGTCATGAGGGTAGAATCTTCATGAATGAAATGAATGCCCTTTTACAAAGGCTCCAGAGAGCTAGCTCACCCTTTCACAGAGAGGGCACCCAGAGAAGTCAGCAGTCTACAACTCAGAAGAGGGTCTTCACCAGACACTGAATCCTCCAGCACCATAATCTTGGACTTTCCAGCTTTCAAGATTGTGAGAAATAAATTTCTGTTGTTTATAAGCCACCAAGTTTATGGCGTTTTGTCATAAGCAGCTTAAATAGACTACTAAGACACCATCACATCCCCAGTGTCTTTTGACAGTAAGTAGCACAAAGTATGTGCCAAATAACAATTTAAATGATGTTGAAATAATCAACCTTTGACAATGCTATGCTGCTTAAACAGTTTGTTCCTTGAGTATTTCAAGATGACAGATTAAATTAATGTGTACACCTGACTATAGATTCAGGTGATATGGATGAATTATTCACAAGGATTGTCCATGTCAAAGAGATACTTAAAAAAAAAATGGCCATAGAGAAGGCAAGAAAACGAGAATCTCATCTCTTAGGATTATACATGTCCTACTTTCTTTTCTCTTTTACCAAATTCTTAGTCTATTCTTAAGGTCAGTTTCCAAGTCAGCTACTCAAAAGAACATGTGCCTTTCTTGGCTGCTTCCTCAAAACATCATGTTTCAGTTGGGAATCAGAGGGAAATTAAAGTCATCTGAAACTTCACCTCTGGCTTTGATTTGATGGTTCCAAATTGTTCTATAAATAGTTGTGTAAAATCATAACAAGCAAACAATAAATAAATAAAAATAAAAAATAAATCTTTGGAAACATAGTGCTTGCTTATCCAGACTAAGTTGGTTAAAGAAAAAAATTTACAAGAATTTGACTCAGCTCTACAAAGTTCTTGTAAGGGCATGTGTGGCTTATTTTTGTCCAAGGACGTGAAAATATCTACTTTGATTTAAAATAAAGTTTATGACCAGTCTGCCTTTTTTTTTTTTACATTTGCTATCAAATGCTACAAATGTTATCAATTCATGAGCTCTGACTTGAGTGAATGGTAAAGGAGGCCATGTCAAGTGGATTGGCCTAAGTTTAATAATCTAATGCAAAGATGTTCATATTAGCTTAGAATATCCAGCCAGTGATTTAAGAAAATGTATAAATTGTAGTTGAAGTAGAAAAAATTAATAGCACTTTAATTTGCCTTAATTTACTAAAACAAAATTGCCTTAATTTACTAAAAGCTAAAACAAAACCAAAAACAAACCTTCTCCTTTTGAGAGGACATTGTATTGTAGTTCACACTCCTTTGGACACTGGCGAGGCAGATCCCACGGATTGGTGAGAACAACTTAATCTCTAACTTGTGAACTGGAAAAGTGAGAAAAAGAGTATATTTATCATAGCATGCATGAGCAGCTTAAATAAAATCACTTTGAGAAAATATCTGGCATGTATTAGGAATTCAATAAAAATTCGTTTCTTTCTTTTTTAATTAGTATTAGTCTCAGAGATGACTCTGTTAGAATGAGGATTAGATAACAGCTTCTTTCATGAATGATCATGAGTCAGAATTAAAAGCAACACTTAATAGAAGTCAACCAAGTAACATTTTCCAAATAAATATATACAAAGTATTGTTATCATTGTATCAATTAATTCCTGTTACACAAAGAAAAATGCTACTTTTTGTTAAAGCATAATAAAGAGCTAAATTAGAGAAATCATCTCTCAATCTGGATTCATTTTTCTTGAAGCAAAACCAGTGGTTCTCCTGGAGATTAAGAAAAAAAAATTGTATTAGTAGGCATAAAGGAAGGAAGAAAGGAAGGAAAGAGCTATGAGGTATTATGCGATTTTATTCCTTGCTCATCCACTCCTTTTCTCAGTGATCTTATTTCCTAATTTTGTCAGTGATATCCTGTATTTCATAATATTTGTGAGGTGGAAAAGGAAACATAAATATTTCTACAGTATTAATGATGTTCTGAAAATAAAGAAGACCATCATTACATTCTCCTGCTTATTATATTTCAAAAGCAATCACTGTTATATGAAGTCTTCTGTTACCCTTTGCTTTAAATCCTGAAGTTGAATATGCATGTGCATCATTCTGTACATGTGAAAGTGAGTTCTAAACTTCCCTCTCAGTATAAGTCAATATCAATGCTATTACTTTTTTTTTTTTTTTCTTTTTGCGGTATGCGGGCCTCTCACTGCTGTGGCCTCTCCCGTTGCGGAGCACAGGCTCCGGATGCGCAGGCCCAGCGGCCATGGCTCACGGGCCCAGCCGCTCCGCGGCATATGGGATCCTCCCAGACCGGGGCACGAACCTGTATCCCCTGCATCGGCAGGCGGACTCTTAACCACTGCGCCACCAGGGAGGCCCCAATGCTATTACTTTTTACTATGTGAATTTCAAAGTTAAGAATGAAACGTAACATTCTGTTTAGCATCTCTCTCCGATTCTGTGTTCTACCTGTTAAAAAAAAGGCCGTCAAAGATATAAAGATAAGAAAAAGAAAGAGGAGAAATTTTAAAAAAAATATGTTAAACCAGAGATTGAGATACATGGTTAGAATGTGAGTTGGCAATAATGAGAATGAAAAGAATTGTAAAGATAGAGACAAAATCTCAAGAGGCATGCAAACAGAAATCAAAACACATGCACAAAAAAACCTAGCACAGAACTTCACATGTATACTGAGAAAAGAATTTTTATTAAAAAACGAAACAAAAGTTTAGGAACATACCTTTGTATCTAACTAGGGACAATTTGATCATGTGAACTTTTAGAACAAAATTCATATTTTTAAATTGCAATTCTACAAATAGAAGCACACCTTCTTTTGTACATATTTGTTCTGATGTCAAAAGAATTTAATCAGGGTCAAATCCACCTTGTAAGTCCCCACATTTCCAACTCAAGTCTACAAGTGCAGTCTTACATTTAAGCATCAGTATTAAATATGGACTTTTGTTGAATTTTAGCATAGGGATGTATTTAATTTAAATAAAATGAAATCAGATATACTCATGTGTTTCTTCATCCATATTAGGGAACTTATGTGGCTTATTTTCTGACTATTATCCTTATTAGTTGTATAACACTATGGTTAAATTAATTAAATGCTCTTGGATTTCAAGGAACAGCTGCTTCCTAAGGTGATGAGTTGGTTTTTCAATTACTCAGGGACATTTCTTATCTCAGCACTTAAGTCATCCGGTTCCAGAGAAAAGTAGAGTCTTATTCTGGACACGATAACAGTTGTAGTAGTCCAACAGTCTCTGTAGAATCTTGCGATTCTGGACACTTAACTTTTCTCTGTCTCTGCTTCTCTCTGCGTTTATCTATTTTCCTTCCATCTTGTGGCTTCTGTTTAATCATGGCTTTTATTGCCTTGTGGCATCTGCATACCCTCTCCATCTTGAGTATTTTTCAGTTTCTATGATACCTGTAAGCTTCCGTGTGTGTGTGTGTGCATGTATGTGTGCAAGTGTGAGTGTGTAATTTACAAAACTGTAAGAGTAGAAACGCTTTTGTCAATTAATCATTATCTTGATAGGAATTGCACTGGCGCCTAAAAATAGCTGCCTGTAGTCAGGCACTGTTCTCAACTCCATTTAGTTGAGACCATGGTGACTGTATTACATGGTATAAGACACAGAGGGCTTTGTGTGAAGAATGGTCTGCAGTTGTTTTACCAGAATGAATCTGAAGGTGTGGTTAGCCCCTATGCTATGGCCTGTTTAATATGGTAGCACTTAAATACTTCGTGAGTTCTAAACACTTTACAAGTTCATGTGACCGTGCTATGTAAACTACATAATTTATGAAAAATTCTGCTTTGTCTCCTACATGTCCTTGAAGTTAAAAGCACTTAGGAAAACACTAGGTTGAGTGCATTGTACAGCATTACCCTAAGAGGTAAGCTATTACATATCTACTGATCCCACTTATATGAGTTAATACAGCTTTCACTGGAAACTGAGTTCCTGATTGAGTTCATTGCACTTGACATCATACTACACTGCCTTTGACCATTTTATTTAAATATGGAATTAATAAGTTAAGACAATTTGTGGTTGGTGGAAGGGATAATAATAAATTATATTGTGGTAGTTCATTTATATATTGAGGGAAAATGGTAAACAAGTGAACACTTAAACAAAACACAATTATTTTATGAAGGTTTAGTGAGCCCATACTTGTAACTCTATACTTACCTGTGGTTACAAATCTGCAAAAATGATTTAATGGTTTCTAAAAAAGTCCAAGAACAAAGAAAACAAGCTTCTACAGGAGAAATACTGAATAATACATTTTTTTTTTTGGCCTGGAAAAGTAAAGGTTAAGTTCATAAGAATAAGGCAGGGCAAACATAACGAATATGGACTTATTTGACAAATTACATCAGTAGAACTTGCTCGAATGACGTTACTCAAATAAGAGATGCAGGATAAAAATATATGTAAGTTCAAGAAAGGTTTTAGTAATTTCCTGGAAAGTAAAATGTTCAGAGACGTTGTTAGATGATCTAAATGTTAGATGATGTTTATACATATGCAATGTATTACTAATTTTGATTGAAGAATTTTTCCTCTAAGTATAAAAATAGCACATTATCATTGTAAGCAATGCAGAAAATATGGGAAATGAATAGAGAAGAAAGAAAAATTAAAACAGCCGACTTTCAGGGGCAATCACTTCCAGACGTGTGTGTGTGTGTGTGTGTGTGTGTGCGTGTATGTGTGTGTATATACACACATACACACACACACACACAAAATATGCCTATGTATTCCAATGACCAATATTTAGGCAAGGGGAAAAATCACCTTCTTTGCCTCACTACTGTGCTCAGTCTGTTGTGCAGTCATCAAAACACTCTTTAGTGTCAATTTCCTCCCAGGTCATTTTAGCAGATGCTGTTGGTACCCTGTCCATATTTCATCATTTCTCTGGAGCTTCCCTATCCACTGTGGCACAGTGAGTAATCCCATTCCTTAATACTCTCTTTATTGGTCCTCTTCCCTTCTCTGCTCACTCTGTACCTCCTCACTGTACTTCCCTCTCAAATAAGCCACTTGAATTCAAAATCATGTCTTGGAGTCTGGTTTTTGCAGAAAGCAAATTATTATGGTCATAAACAACAGAAGACAGACAGTGGGTTTTCAAAATAGGCCTTCAGAGAGAATTGGAAGTTTTATACCACCAAATTTAATGCAAAAAGAAAACTATATGCAGCTTTATTATTGTTTCATCACAGCTGTGTTTTTCACCAGGACTTTTTTTCACTGTTCATCCCTCCTCTGGTTCTGTTGTAGTGAGGCAGCCTGGTGTTTGGGAAAGAGCCTGAGAAGAGACACAGGCAGAAATATACTCATGCCTTGGCTCCACCACTAGTCAGTCATCTAAGCTCTCCGAGCCACAATTTCTTCATCTATAAAATAGGGGTAAAATACCTGCTTTTCCAACCTCACAGGCTTTTTACAAGCCTTAAATGATTTGTGGCAGAGTGTTTTCTGTGCAATAGTTTAGGAGATAACAGGAACTGGTATCAAATTTAGCTTTGATCTCCACCTCACACTTCCTTTGCTGTTATGTGTTTATGTACTTGGTAACTTTGCCTAACTTTCTTCAGAGTTCCATGTGTTGACTTCAGGACTTGAACTTCATGTTATATATTCAGCTATGGATGCACAAAGACTGATTGTTAACAGTCATTTATGGTGCTGAGGGAAAAAATACAGTATTTTCCTCATGGAGCTCTTTGCTGCAGCAAGAGCCCAGCTACAGTTCTCCCACAAAGAAACCTACCTAACACCAGATGTCTTCTCATAATTCCTGATCAGGAAGTTCAAAGCATACGGTTCTCCCACTTAAGAGCAGTTGGGGGGAGGTCTCTTTTACCACACGATTTTGGAGTCAGAAATTCTTGCTTCCTCTAGAAGCAGCCATCTGGAATCACTATTAGTAAAGCAAAGAGATCCAGTTACAAGCATCTATTTGTAGGGGAAACTCCTGTCAGGTTTTAAAGGAAAGTCATCTATGGGGCCAAGGCCTGGCCCCATTACCTATGGGAAATAAACTCAGGCACAAAGATAGGCTCTCTATCAGAGAAAAAATGAAAAGGAAGGAGAAATGGAAACAAATTAGACCTTGTGATTTTTTTCATTATTCAAATCATTTTAAAATAAAATAAGATTTTATTTTAAACTTCTTTTATAACTTCTGCTTTTAAAGATTACAGAATACGGTTTTCTTCCACAGCAGAGAGGGAGCAATCAAGCTCAAGTTACAAGCGAGGAAAAAGATGAAAGTTTAGAAAGCCTTAGAACTTTGCTGACTTACAGGCAGAAGGCCGGGGAAAGGCTGAAAGACAGGAAATAATGATTACTATTTATGCTCTATTTCATAGTTTCCACTTTGGTTAAACTAACTGGAAGGAAACAAGTGATTAGGTTACTTGTGTCATCACTTACATCAGTAGGTTTATTTTTTTGTTATTTTTTGTTTTTGTTTTTTTGTTTTTCCAGCATCAAGATTAAGGGAGCATATTCATTGTAGTGAATATACTGATGATTGTAAATGTGACTCCTCATTACAGCCTTACAATTTTTGAAACACCAAAGCACAAAGATGTCAACTATATATCCAAACTACAGGTACAAAACAAGTACATCTATTTTCCATGCTCCAAAATTGAGTACACACTGTACTGTCATAGGGAAGGGGTTTACCAATGAAGACCTGACAATGAAGTACTCAAGATTGATATACCAAAATAAAATATAAAATAGGAGTTTATTAAAACAAGTTTGACAATAGCAGAGAGGACCCTTTTCTTTTCTGAGCAAAAATGCATTTCGTTATACATACTCTCTCCTAAAATGAATAAACCGGTCACTTGAGAATGCTCTGTTTATTTCCTCTATTATACTACAACATTCTCCATGTCTTTGGAAAAAAAAATATTATGCAGGAACTGTGGGATAAGCATGCATGTGGATGGAACAGAACAATTGCACTGGTTCTTACAACTCACTTCTAGATAAGGAGGAAGTGTTATTCATTAATATGGCCCAGTCTTAGCCAATATTCAGTTTGGAAAGACACTGGGTTAAGACCACAACGATCTGAAATTCCAAGTTCTAGAATTGATGATTTTATATGCCATTGTATTAGTCAGGCTTCTTTTTTATTTCTTTTTTTGTAATTTTTATTGGAGTATAGTTCATCTACAATGTTGTGTTAGTTTCTACTGTACAGCAAAGTGAATTGGCCACATGTACACATATATCCACTCTTCTTTACATTCCCCTCCCATACGGGTCATTCTAGAGTACTGAGAAGAGCTCCCCGAGCTACCCAGCAGGTCCCTACTAGCTATCTACCCTTACATATAGTAGTATGTATATGTCAATCCCAATCTCCCACCCCCCCACCGCACAACCACAAGTTTGCCCTCCACATCTGTGGCTCTACTTCTGCTCTGCAAACAAGTTCTAGTCAGACTTCTTCAGTCATTAATTACAACTCAATTCAAATAGGCTGGAACATATACACACTACTATACATAAAATAGATAACTAACAAGGACCTATAGTGTAGCACAGGGAACGATACTCAATATTTTGTAACAATGTATATATATACATATATATATATATATATATATCACTTTGCTGTACACCTGAAACCAACACAACATTGTAAATCAACTATACTTCAATTAAAAAACTCAAAAAACCCCTAAAAAATAGGCTGAAGAACAGCTTTTATTAAGAATTAATAATGATATAATATATAATAATGAAAATAATAATCAAGAACTAATAATGTATTGAGAAAAAGGATTATTACTGACTGATACACCTAACTGAAAAGCCCAAGCATGGCTAGATTCCAAGACTCAGATGATGTTAACAGGATTCTGCCTCCCTCCACCCCTTGGTTTGGCTCCCTTCTCACTGGGATTCACTTTCACGCAGACTCTCCTCCACACATGTGGTAATAAAAGTGGCATTCAGCAGCTCTAAGTTTAAATCCTACCAGCAGTACTCTGAGACAAATAGCTTCTCTTTCTAAAGGGTTCCAGTACATTGACTAATTGGCCTGATCTGGTTCATGCACCAACCTCAGAACCAGTCTCTCTGGGCAGGGAAAGTGTGATACATCGAACCTGTGCAGGGTCACGTCCCACAGTAACCACACTGCCGATTTATAAAGGATTCATTTCCCCCAAGAAAATTTCAGATACTGTTGCCAGTTGAATAGGGTAGATTCTGGGAAGAAAAAAATAGCAGATATTCATTACTATTATCTTAAGACCGTAACCACTTAACCATACTTCTCAGATAAAGGGGTTTACTGAAATAGCTATGTGTGAAGTAGTTTTATTTTTGAAAAAGACATTAACCTTTCTTATTCAAGGAGAATGAGAGTAATTGCCCAATCTTATTCTCATGTCTCAAGCTAAACGTTTTTGTTACAAAGATAGGGAAATCTTGAAATCTGCATTGGTGTATACTGTAGTTCGATCACAGAGGTGGTTGTAAATTTAGCATTAGAGACCAGAGGTTACAGACCACAGTAAACAAAATATCATCCCTGGAACTCTATCTTCGTGCCAGGTTTTATTCATCTCTGTTCTCCTGCATGAATTTTAACAGTATCAATGAAGAATATCTTTACAAATGCAAAATCTTTCATACAGAATTTTCCTTTTTTTTTGCCTGTATGAATTTAACTCTACTTATCCCTTTAAAAAGTGCCCTGATCAGGGGCTTCCCTGGTGGTGCAGTGGTTGAGAGTTCACCAGCCAATGCAGGCGACAGGGGTTCGTGCCCTGGTCTGGGAGGATCCCACATGCCGCTGAGTGGCTAGGCCTGTGAGCCTTGGCCGCTGAGCCTGCGTGTCTGGATCCTGTGCTCCGCAACGGGAGAGGCCACAACAATGAGAGGCCCGCGTACCGCAAAAAAAAAAAAAAAAAAAAAAAAAAAAGGGCCCTGATCAGGTTCCTTTTTAAAAACAATGAAACAAAAAAAGAGGTGAGCACCTACCATGTGCTAACCATTGGACTGGAGGTCATACACATGAACTCACATTCATGTGAAGTAGAGGCATTACCTGGTTATACAGATGAAGAAATTATTTTCTCTTCCCCTGAATTCCTCCACCACTTAGTTTGCAGAAAAAAAGTTGGCACTTACCTGTGGCATCTGCATTGTTTAATCGTTTCCAATAGATTTATCTTAACCCCAAACAGGGTTTTCAAGTCTTTTGAAGACTGAGACATTGTAGAATATTGAGTAGGTGCTTAATAGATGCTTCTAGATGGTTACCTCTTAGGTTTATCACCTAATGCAATGTGACTTCAGTCTAATCTTAAGATCAAGGAAGTTTGGTTTTCAGTGAACAGGAAATAAAACAGGCATACAGGCTAATATAAAACCTCATTGTCGGCTGTATGACTTCAGTGTAAAATATAATCTCTCTGCTTACCTGTCCAATGTTATTAGACCAATGAAAAGGAAAGGTCATGGTATAGAAAAGAAAGAAATTCTGTGTCATAGTCATAATTGTAAAGAAGAAAGATCTAGAAATCACTCTAAAGATACCAATGTAAGGTATAAGCCAGTGTCTCTCAGACCATTTGTAGTGAAAGGCTAGTCTCACCCCATCCCCCTGCCAATCTATTCTGGATTAATAATTTTGTAAAATACATTAAAAATGAATTAGCAAAAAAATGAATTACTAAAAAAGAGAAATACAAAATATGTCCCATTTTTTTACTCTCAGATTCAGTAGACAAAAATTACCATGCCAAATTGCCATGAATGTTTACTTTAAATTCCTAAATGACTGTCAGTGATTAATCATACATAGTTTGTGAGCCAACCACAGTCTGCAGACCCACACCTGGAGAAGGACTGGTATAAATCTTAATCCTATCTAAAGATAAAGTTGCTTACTAAATACAAGCAATAAAAAAAATCCCAAAACAACAAAGAAACAAGAACTACATTACTTTTAGTTGGGGAACTTTCCTGCTGGCCAGAGAAACAGACCTTGTGTAGCATGCCAGTGCAAAGACTTGAACAGCTGATTCTCTCTGATCTTCCTTTTGGTTTTTTCTTTGTTTTCATTTTGTGCAATATAAGTAATCCGCTTTTTTCCTTACATTCCACTTTCTGAATGATATTCAAGACTTCTGAAGATAAATATCACAGAGAATTTTTTCTTATTTCCCTATTTCTGATATTCTTAATAAGCAATCTCTAAATAGCACCTGTTTCAATTCTATTAAGTGTTATAAGACAGTAGGTAAATCTTACTTTATTTTCAGCACTTCATAATGCTTTCAAGAGTTAGCTCAAGAGGCTTTTCTGACTACCAGTAACAGTGATTTCCTTAGCATGACAACCATCACTTTCTTTGAAGTTAATGTTAAACTTAATTTTTAAAATGATATAAACATGTGTGAATTCAACAAACAGTAAGGGAGATTGAAATGAGTTTTATTAAGAAATATTCAAGTTTATTCAGAAATCATTTTTCCCATATATATGCATATCTATAATTGACCAAATGACAACTTAAATATTAACATTGCCATCTGGTGGGAATGTCAGTGCAATAATTATACATACATATGAGAGGTAATATATGATGAATTAACAGTAGCTAACATCATAAAGAAGAATATATTTTACCTAATTGTTTTTAACTATATAATTCTTAGTTTGGTCAACTCATTTTCTTTCAAATAAATCTGAACTAAAGGAGAAGAAAAGTAAGATAATCTTATTCAATTATTTCTAGGTATTGAAGACACATTTATATATATTCACTAAACCTTGGTTTCATTCTTTTGAGATTGATATAGAATTTTTCTTCATGCATTATTTAAGAGGGACTAAGTTCAGATAGGTTACCTTACTTTCTTAGGTGCTATAGGAAGATGTGAACAGTGCAGAAAAATAGCCAAGAGTTGTCCTTGTATGTGTTTCCACTAGCTTATTACTACTCATATATATTAAAAGTTAAGAATTTATTATTATGGGGACTCTAATAACTCCTGTCAAGGGTTAGCTGCCTAAATAGAATGTAGAACACGTAATTTATAACAATAAGCAATTAGAACTGTAAAGGTAGTTGCTTTACTAGTTTTAGATAAGAAAAACCACACCTTTGAATTTTCTTGGATTTGAAAACATGCACTATTTCAATAGCCATAAAGCAAACCAAATGTATTGAAATAAACATATTATATAATGAATGTGCTGTATTAGGACAGATTTAAGAGATCATTGAAGATAGTCAAAGATTTGTACATGGAACAAAGAAACTGGGGATATGGCAAATTTAACAACACTAATAATATTCCTGAGTTCATGTCCTTAGAATACAGTTGTGAGCATTCAATTCTTTATCCTCCTGAGTATTAACCCTTATGCAAGTCTTGTTATACAGTGATCGAAGACTGCATGGCATTTAGTTAGAAAGTTAGCAAGTAGGAACCAGATCTCTAAAAAAAAGTGAGTACCTTCTGTTGGGTAGGAAGGCAAGAAGAATTGCTCTTTGTTTTCTTCTCATGCTTTGAGTGTGAGCAGGAGCAAGGCCTTTCAGTGACAGAAATGTCAACTGGTCAATAGGGGATGAATAGAAACAAAAACATAAAAGCAAATTATAGTAACATGGATTTCAGACAAGTCTCTGGCGAGAAATTTAAACATATTGCAATATGTTGGGACTTTCCAATTTGCTAATATTTTCCCTAGTTTGATCATTTTCTTCTACAGCACCACATCAGTAAGAATTTCAGTGTTGATTAATGAAAGGAGCCAAAATATATAATTCAGGGGTGAGTACAACTGACATTTACCTTCCCATGAGAGATAATGATGAGAACTCTCTTGTGGTGATACAGAGTCATCTTTGTGCTCTTTATATGAAGATTAAGATTATATCAAAGGGTGGAAATTAGGTATTTTCCTTTCTACTAATATCCTTTGTAGTCTTTTACTGAAAGATTTTTGGGGAAAATAGGTGACTCCTACTGGGACAGATCTTCCATTTTGAAGACCATCTTGTCACCACTTTGGAACACAACAGCTGTTTTAGTTGAACTTTTAAGGATATTTCTAACTTTGATTCTAGAAATAAAAGCTATAAATTAGTTTTACTTTTAAAATAAACAAGCAAGCAAACAAACAAACACAAATACAAATCACAATCCAAATACCTTATTCAATCTCCAAGAATGACTCATGTTACAATATCTAGTTGTTGAAGGTAAATATTTGACTCTTGTATATCAAATATTTTGAAAAATAAACTACTTTCACAAAGGAAAAACAACATAGACATAATTGTTTTGCTTTGAGTTTAGTGTGCTATTTATAATGACAAATTTACAATTTTCTACATGATATATGACATTCTGAGTAGTGTCATTTCAATATATATTTTAAAGCTGTGTGGAGGAAAGAAAATGAACAATATTGCATACCTTTGCCTATCAAAATTGAGACTGGAGGGTAGGTGGATATGGTCTATAAAGTTGTATGTGTATTTTTGACTGAGTGGGGTTGTCACCCCTAGCCCCTGCATTGTTCAAGGGTCAATTGTACTGTTTCTCTAATTAAAATTCTCTTTGTTTTGAGTTGGTATTTGGGATACATATACATTCTCACTTTATTTATACCTCAAACACTCAAGGTTAATGCCTGATTTCTGTCTTTCATCCCTGCATTTATTCTGGAGGGTAGAACATTAAACTCAAATGGAAGAAATATTTCATATTCTCTTCAGCAAAATGGAACTGCCCAAATATAGAAAAGATCTATTAAGCACTGCTTTACATGTCTTTTAAGAATTATAAGTGGTAGTGATAAATCTAGTTATCTTTTCCCAGGTGAAGAACTTAAGAAAGAACCAAACCCAGGGGTAGAAAAGGAGATGAAGAAATAGAACTGAATTACAATTTCCTTGTTACCCTGTCCAGGAGAGAGCCTTCTAGAACTCACAGAAATATCTCCCTTTGTTGAGATACCAAAGGGATTTTTTTTCAATTTATAGGCCAATCAACTTTAAGTATACCTAATAGCACCTTGTAAAATCTAAGCACTTTAAACAGCAGGCCCTGTTCTGATGTGATTGGTTTTCTGAGTCATTACTTCTTTAAAAGGCTGAATTGATCTTTTCTATCTTGACTCTGGTAGAAATCTGAGGGGGTTTTTGGTCAAATAACAAGTACTCTGCCTATTAAATTATTTTCTTTGATTTTTGAGGACAGAGTGGGTTTTCCTTCTGTCTTTCAGACAGAAGTTTGACAAATAAACTGAAATATTTTTTCAAGAATGACTCATACCAAAACCTTTAAGGGTATCCATTAAATTTTATTGTACTAGTAGTCCTGCCATAAAATGAATTTGAATTTGATTCTTCTCTACCTTCATGTTAATACACAGTATTAAGCCTGAGGCACTCAGAAAAATAAGTTACAAGTGAGAGGCCATCATACTTCTTGACCAATTTTTAACCTTAAATTTTACTTGGTTTTAGTGGATTTTATCTTTTTAATCAATGATTGAACATATGGGAAGTGTCTCTGTATAAGAAGCATGTAATGCTTGGGACCAAAAGAGAAATTATAGCAATAGTTTGTTTTATGTTTCTCTCACATTACCAAAGTAATGATCCTAATAAAGAGAGTTTCTTAGTAGTATGTGGTATTGCTCTCAAACTATTTCTATGTACAAAATATTTAGTTTCTGATTTACTTCTTATCCATTTAAGGGAGGAATTTCACAGAGCAAATAACAAAATAATATTTATTAAACTCAAAACAAAATCAGGAATTTAGTTGGGGAAGGTGTTAAGGAGGGTTAATGAGAAGATAAAAATGGTTTTGAATTTAATACAAACTCAGATCATCAATGCTATTCATTAATGCTATTCTAAAATCTGCAAAAGATTAATCTATAGATTTCCCAATTATTGCATAATAAAAGCTGAGAAAACATGCCATTGCTATGGCTAATATGCCTGCTCTTTTGTTTTATGCTTATTTTTAGCAACTGTCATGGGGATGACTGAAAATAGTGATTGCACTTTTTTCATTGCATTTAAACTTGTTGGCGACATAGTAACTTTAAGGTGAGTTCTAACTAGATATATGTGCATGCACCAACATATTCTTTTTTAAAAAAATCTCCTTTGCTTTGTCATTCAATTTAATGAATTTGCATCATAGTCACTATGTGTGAAAGAATTCAAAGTAGCAAGGCTTCAGAAAAGGAAGGTGGAAGAGTTTAAAGCAGAGTGAGGAATTAAAATGCTACTGCTGCAGAAAAAGGCAGTCTTCCCATTTGTCCATCTTCATCCCTGGTGAAGGGGAGGTCTTTTTGGATAGGAAGACAATAAGATTATGCTATGAAAGGTGTTAAATTAATGAAGCAAGGAAGTCATTAGACTAAGGGGACTCTAATACCAAGATGGTCTATGTAAGCAAACTGAAATCCAAGCCTGTAAACATCTTAAGATTACAAAATCAAAAACACAAAGGAAAACCAATCATGAACAGCCAACTAAGCTTTCAGCTATAGCCAAATAACTTCCTTTCTTTGCTTTGCACTTTTTCTGTCTTTTCCCTGGCTTCTCACCATTTTGGGTTTGGTGTTGCCTGATTTTAATGGATAAATGCTCAAATAAACTCTTAAAATTTTTCATATGCCTCAATTTACCTTTTAATGAAGGCAATCAGTTTTAGAAACATTGAGATTTATCTTGTATATGCTCAGCATTGAAGACTGGAACCCTTCTAAAATAGAGTGAGAGTCTGATTGTCCCAAGGCTCAATCAAACAGGTTTAGGAGATTCCACAGCATAGGATATCAGGGGCTGAGCCAGGATGAAGAGTGGAAGCTGCACAGAAAGTAGGTAGAATGGGAAGGAGGGAGGGAGCCCAAGTAAGAAAGAGCTTCTGGTTTTCCATTCAAGACAATACTGAATGGACAGAAAATCAATGCAAAGGAAAAGTGAAAAAAGGCATTTTCTGGATTCTCTGAATCCAATCTTTGGATTCTAAGTGTGTTCATGATCAGCAATACATGTCCTTGAATGCTTTTCAGAATTTGCATTTTGTAACTACTATTTTACATTGGTATTATGTGCAGAATTCTGTACTAAGGCCCAGAATTTGACCTATCATGAGGCAAATATAAACTCAATTAACAGAACTGCATATTTGTAAGATATGGCCTGAATGGAACTTTGTTGGTCTCTGCATTTTCTTTTTTCTGTTGGACCTGTGTTATAGATCTATTCTGATTTTCCTATCTCCCATCTGCTCCAACATACCTTTAACCTTGGAACCCAGGCAAGCTCTTTCCTTGACCATCTATGGCTAAATCCCATGGTTCGGGGTTGTATCCTCCTTGCTGGTGGAGCATTTGCTATCCGGAGATCTTTGGTTTCTCTTCAGGGATCATGTGTATGGACTATCCTTGTGGTGATGACCCAGGTTCTGTTGTGCCCTTGGCTTGAGAGAAAGGGCCCTTTGAAATCATATGACTGAAAAAAAACTGTTAATGAGGAAGATATTTGAATAGGATGGAAAGAGATAAATCAAAAAAGAAGATTATGCAAAAGATCTATCATTCAACCTCTCTCAACTGGTCTAGGGAAGGGGACTACCCAGTTAATTCAGCACACTTGGTTCCTTTTCTTTTTCTGTAACATCTTTATTGGAGTATAATTGCTTTACAATGTTGTGTTAGTTTCTGCTGGATAACAAAGTGAATCAACTATACAAATACATATATATCCCCACATCCCCACCCTCTTGCATTTCCCTCCCACCCTCCCTATCCCACCCCTCTAGGTGGTCACAAAGCACGGAGCTGATCTCCCTGTGCTATGCGGCTGCTTCCCAATAGCTATCTATTTTACATTTGGTAGTGCGTATATGTCAATGCCACTCTCTCACTTCATCCCAGCTTACCCTTCCCCCTCCCCACGTCCTCAAGTCCATTTTCTACATCTGTGTCTTTATTCCTGTCCTGCCCCTAGGTTTTTCAGAACTTTTTTTTTAAGATTTCATATATATGTGTTAGTATATGATATTTGTTTTTCTCTTTCTGACTTACTTCACTCTGTATGACAGACTCTAGGTCCATCCACCTCACTACAAATAACTCAGTTTCGTTCCTTTTTATGGATGAGTAATATTCCAGTGTATATATGTGCCAAATCTTCTTTATCCATTCATCTGTCAATGGGCACTTAGGTTGCTTCCATGTCCTGGCTATTGTAAACAGTGCTGCAATGAACATTGTGGCATATGTCTGTTTTTGAATTATGGTTTTCTCAGAGTATATGCCCAGTAGTGGGATTGCTGGGTCATGTGGTAGTTCTATTTGTAGTTTTTTAAGGAACCTCCATACTGTTCTCCATAGTGACTATCAATTTACATTCCCACCAACAGTTTAAGAGGGTTCCCTTTTCTCCACGCCCTCTCCAGCATTTATTGTTTGTAGATTTTTTTTTTTTTTTTTTTTTTTTTTTTGCTGTACGCGGGCCTCTCACTGCTGTGGCCTCTCCCGTTGCGGAGCACAGGCTCCGGACACACAGGCTCCGCGGCCATGGCTCGCGGGCCCAGCCGCTCCGCGGCATGTGGGATCTTCCGGGATCGGGGCACGAACCCGTGTCCCCTGCATCGGCAGGCGGACTCTCAACCACTGCACCACCAGGGAAGCCCTGTTTGTAGATTTTTTGATGACAGCCATTCTGACTGGTGTGAGGTGATACCTCACTGTAGTTTTTATTTGCATTTCTCTAATGATTAGTGATGTAGAGCATCCTTTCATGTGTTTGTTGGCAATCTGTATATCTTCTTTGGAGTAATGTCTATTTAGGTCTTCTGCCCATTTTTGGATTGGGTTGTTTGATTTTTGATATTGAGCTACATGAGCTGTTTGTATATTTTGGAGATTAGTCCTTTGTCAGTTGCTACACTTGCAAATATTTTCTCCCATTCTGAGGGTGGTCTTTTCATCTTGTTTATGGTTTCCTTTTGCTGTGCAAAATCTTTTAAGTTTCATTAGCTCCCATTTGTTTATTTTTGTTTTTATTTCCATTTCTCTAGGAGGTAGGTCAAAAAGGATCTTGCTGTGATTTATGTCAGAGAGTGTTCTGCCTATGTTTCCCTCTAGGAGTTTATAGTGTCTTGCCTTACATTTAGGTGTTTAATCCATTTTGAGTTTATTTTTGTGTATGGTGTTAGTGAGTGTTCTAATTTCATTCTTTTACATGTAGATGTCTAGTTTTCTTAGCACCACTTATTGAAGAGGCTGTCATTTCTCCATTGTATATTTTTGCCTCCTTTATCAAAGATAGGGTGACCATATGTGCGTGGGTTTATCTCTGGGCTTTCTATCCTGTTCCATTGATCTATATTCCTGTTTTTATGCTATTTATTCAGGAATGTAGACATAGATAAGTAAACAGTCAATTAAAATAATATAACATAGTAATTCAGCAAAAGAAGAAAATGAAAAGATTTTGCAATAACTGCCATAAAGCACTGGATAAAATTCAATATGTGGGCCTCCCTGGTGGCGCAAGTGGTTGAGAGTCCGCCTGCCGATGCAGGGGATACGGGTTCGTGCCCCGGTCTGGGAGGATCCCATATGCCGCGGAGCGGCTGGGCCCGTGAGCCATGGCCGCTGAGCCTGCGCGTCCGGAGCCTGTGCTCCGCAACGGGAGAGGCCACAACAGTGAGAGGCCCGCATACCGCAAAAAAAATAAAATAAAATAAAATAAAATTCAATATGTATTTCTGGTTTTATAATCTTAATAAAATGAGGGAAAAGAGCATCCTTCAATAACACAAATATGCATTTTAAAATAACCAGTATCACATTTCAGTGTTGAATGCTGGAAGAATTCACCCAAGTAAGAAAAATGAGTACAGCATATGATATCACTACTATCATTTATCATATTCCTAAAACTTTGAGGTAGTGCAATTGACAAGATAAGGAAGGCAAGAACCATAAACATTAGAAAAAAGCCAACAAAATTATTATTTTCCATTAGATAGTCCACATGGAAATCCTAAAATCTCTAGTGGAAAAGAATAGAAATAGACAATTCAGGAAGACAGTTAATTTACCAAATTATTTTTTAATCCAGTAGCTTTACATATGCCAAATATAAATTACAAAAATGTAACAAAAACATCCCATTAAAATGTAGCAAAACCATAAAATAAATTGTTTGGAATGAACATAAGAAGAAAGTAGGCTGCACCTTCAAGATGGCAGAGGAGTAAGACATGGAGATCACCTTCTTCCCCATAAATACATCAAAAATACATCTACATGTGGAACAACTCCTACAGAACACCTACTGAACACTAGCAGAACACCTCAGACTTCCCAAAAGACAAGAAAATCCCCACGTACCTGGGCAGGGTAAAAGGAAAAAGAAAAAACAGAGACAAAAGAATAGGGATGGGACCCATACCTCTTGGATGGAGCTGTGAAGGAGGAAAAGTTTCCACACACTAGGGAGCCCCTTCACTGGTGGAGATGGGGCAGGGGGAAGCTTTGGAGCCATGAAGAAGAGGGCAGCAACAGGGGTGCAGAGGGTAAAGCAGAGATTCCCACACTGAGGATCGGTGCCAACCAGCACTCACCAGCCTAAGAGGCTCATGTGCTCACCCGCTGGGGCGGGTGGGAGCTGGGAGCTGAGGCTCAGGCTTCAGAGGTCAGACCCCAGGGAGTGTACTGGGGTTGGCTAGGTGAACACAGCCTGAAGGGGGCTAGTGCACCACAGCTAGCCGGGATAGAGTCTGGGCAAAACTCTGGACCTGCTGGAGAGGAAAGAGACCTTTGTTTCCGGGCACATGAGAAGAGGGGATTCACTCCCAGTTAACCCACAGAATGCAGAGCACTGCCTAAGCGAGCTCCAAAGATAGGCGCGAGCCCTGGCTATCAGCTCAGACCCCAGAAACAGGCATGAAGTGCTAAGGCTGCTGCTGCCACCAAGATGCCTGTGTGCAAGTTCAGGTCACTATCCACACCCCCTGGGAGACTGTGCAGCATGCAACTGCCAGGGTCCCAAGATCCAGGGACAACTTCTCTGGAAGAACACACGGAGCACCTCAGGCTGTTGAAATGTCATGCCGGCCTCTGGTGCCTCAGGCTCGCCCCACATTCCCATTATGACTACCATACCCCTTCATCCCCCAGGCCTGAGTGAGCAAGAGAGCCAAAATCAGCCGCTGCTTTAACTCCCTCCTTTCTGGGCGGGGAACAGATGCCTGAGGGCGACCAACGTGCAGAGGTGTGGCCAAAACCAAAGCTGAACACCAGGAGCTGTGAGAACAGAGAAGAGAAAGGGAAATTTCTCCGTGCAGCCTCAGGAGCAGCAGAATAAATCCCCACAATCAACTTGATAAACCCTACATCTGAAGAATACCTGAATAGACAATGAATGTTCTCAAAATTGAGGTGGTGGACTATGTAAGCAACTGTAGACTTTGGGTTTGCCTTCTGTATCTAATTTGTTTCTGGTTTTATGTTGTCTTAGTATAGTATTTAGTGCTTATTATCATTTGTGGATTTGGTTATTGGTTTGGTTGCTATCTTCCTTATATATATATTTTTTTCCTTTTTTTCTTTTTGTCAGTGTGTGTGTGTGTGTGTATGCTTCTTTCTGTGATTCTCTGTATAGGTTTGCTTTTACCATTTGTCTTAGGGTCCTGTCCATCTTCTTGATTTTGTTTTTGTTCTGTTTTCTCTCTTCCTTTTCTTCTAAGCTGTGTGACTGGCAGGATCTTGGTGCTCCGGCCAGGTGTCAGGTTTGAGCCTTCGAGGTGGTTGGGCCAAGACGAGGACATTGGACCATCAGAAACCTCCCAGCACAATGTAATGTCAATCGGCAAGAGCTCTCCCAGAGATCTCCGTCTCAACACTAAGACCCAGCTCCACCCAACAGCCAGCAAGCTCCAGAACTGGAGGCCCCATGCCAAACAACTAGCAAGACAGGAACACAATCCAACCCATTTGCAGAGATGCTGCCTAAAGTCATACTAAGTTCACAGACATTCCAAAACACACCATCAGACACGGCCCTGCCCACCAGAAGGACAAGTTACACCCCCACCTACCAGAACACAGGGATCAGTCCTCCCCACCTGGAAGCCTACAAAAGCCACTGAACCAACCTCACCCACTGGGAACAGACACCCAAAACAATGGGAAATACAAACCTGCAGCATGCAAAAAAGGAGACCAGAAACACAGTAAGTTAAACAAAATGAGAAGATAGAGAAATATACAGCAGATGAAGGGGCAAGGTAAAAACCCACCAGACCAAACAAAAGAAGAGGAAATACGCAGTTTATCTGAAAAAGAATTCAGAGTAATGATAAGAAAGAAGATCCAAAACCTCGGAAATAGAATGGAGAAAATACACGAAACATTTTAACAAGGACCTAGAAGAACTAAAGAGCAAACAAACAATGATGAAAAACACAATAAATGAAACTAAAAACATCTAGAAAGAATCAGTAGCAGAATAACTGAGGCAGAAGAACAGATAAGTGATTTGGAAGATAAAATAGTGGAAATAACTGCCACAGAGCAGAATAAAGAAAAAAGAATGAAAAGAGACCTCTGAAACAACATTAAACCCACCAACATTAGAATGATATGGGGTCCCAGAAGGAGAAGAGAAAAAGAAAGGGTCTGAGAAAATATTTGAAGAAATTATAGTTGAAAATTTCCCTAACCTGGGAAACGAAATAGTCAGTCAAGTCTAGGAAGCACAGAGAGACCCATACAGGGAAAATCCAAAGAGAAACATGCCAAGACACATATTAATCAAACTATCCAAAATTAAATTCGGAAAAGAATGTTAAAAGCAGCAAGGGAAAAGCAACACATAACATACAAAGGAAACCCCATAAGGTTAACAGCTGATCTTTCAGCAGAAACTCTGAAAGCCAGAAGGGACTGGCAGGACACATTTAAAGTGATGAAAGGGAAAAGTCTACAACCAAGATTACTCTACTCAGCAAGGATCTCATTTAGATTTGATGGAGAAAATAAAATCCTTACAGACAAGCAAAAGTGAAGAGAATTCAGTGCCATAAAACCAGCTTTACAACAAATGCTAAAGGAACTTCCCTAGGCAGGAAACACAAGAGTAGGAAAAGACATACAATAACAAACCCAAAACAATTAATAAAATGGTAATAAGAACATACATATCGATAATTACCATAAATGTAAATGGATTAAATGCTCCAACCAAAAGACAGAGACTGGCTGAATGGATACAAAAACAAGACCCATATATATGCTATCTACAGGAGACCCACTTCAGACCTAGGAACACATACAGACTGAAAGCAAAAGGATGGAAAACGATATTCCATGCAAATGGAAATCAAAAGAACACTGGAGTAGCAATTCTGATATCAGACAAAATAGACTTTAAGATAAAGACTATTACAAGATACAAAGAGGGACACTACATAATGATCAAGGGATCAGTCCAAGAAGAAGATATAACAATTGTAACTATTTATGCACCAAACATAGAAGCACCTCAGTATGTAAGGCAAATGCTAAAAGCCATAAAAGGGGAAATCAACAGTAACACAATAACAGTAGGGGACCTTAACACCCCACTTTCACCAATGGACAGATCATCCAAAATGAAAATAAATAAGGAAACACAAGCTTTAAATGACACATTCAACAAGATGGACTTAATTGATATTAATAGGACATTCCATCCAAAAACAACAGAATACACTTTCTTCTCAAGTACTCACGGAACACTCTCCAGGATAGATCATATATTGGGTCACAAATCAAACCTTGGAAAAGTTAAGACAATTGAAATCGTATCAAGTATCTTTTGCAACCACAACGCTATGAGACTAGATATCAATTACAGGAAAAAAATACAAACACATGGAGGCTAAACAATACACTACTAAATTACCAAGAGATCACTGAAGAAATCAAAGAGGAAATAAAAAAATACCTAGGAACATGACAATGAAAACACGACGACCCAAAAGCTATGGGATGCAGCAAAAGCAGTTCTAAGAGTGAAATTTATAGTAATAAAATCCTACATCAAGAAACGAGAAAAATCTCAAATAAACAAGTTAACCTTACACCTAAAGCAATTAGAGAAAGAAGAAAAAAAAAAACCCCAAAGTTAGTAGTAGGAAAAAAATCATAAAGATCAGATCAGAAATAAAAATAAATGAAAGAAACAATAGCAAAGATCAATAAAACTAAAATCTGGTTCTTTGAGAAGATAAACAAAATTGATATACCATCAGACACACTCATCAAGAAAAAAAGGGAGAAAACTCAAATCAACAGAATTAGAAAAGAAAAAGGAGAAGTAACAACTGACACTGCAGAAATACAAAGGATCATGAAAGACTACTACAAGCAACTATATGCCAATAAAATGGACAACCTGGAAAAAATGGACAAATTCTTAGAAAGGTACAAACTTCCAAGACTGAACTAGGAAGAAACAGAAAATATGAACAGACCAATCACAAGCACTGAAATTGAAACTGTGATTAAAAATCTTCCAACAAACAAAAGCCCAGGACCAGATGGCTTCACAGGTAAATTCTATCAAAAATGTAGAGAAGAGCTAACACTTGTCCTTCTTAAACTCTTCCAAAATATAGCAGAGGGAGGAGCACTCCCAAACTCATTCTATGAGGCCTCGATCACCCTGATACCAAAACCAGACAAAGATATCACCAAAAAAGAAACCTACAGACCAATATGACTAATAAACATAGATGCGAAAATCCTCAACAAAATACTAGCAAACAGAATCCAACAACACATTAAAAGGATCATACACCATAAGCAAGTGGGGTTTTTCTCAGGAATGCAAGGATTCTTCAATATATGTAAATCAATCAATGTGATGCCCCATATTAACAAACTGAAGGATAAAAACCATATGATAATCACAATAGATGCAGAAAAAGCTTTTGACAAAATTCAAAACCCATTTATGATAAAAACTCTCCAGAAAGTGGGCATAGAAGGAAACTACCTCAACATAATAAGGGTCATGTATAACAAACCCATAGCCAATATCATTCTCAATGGTGAAAAACTGAAAATATTTCCTCTAAGATCAGGAACAAGACAAGGTTGCCCACACTCACCTCTATTATTCAACAGTTTTGGAGGTTTCAGCCACAGCAAACAGAAAAGAAAAAGAAATAAAAGGAATCCAAATTGGAAAAGAAGAAATAAAGCTGTCACTGTTTGCAGATGACATACTATACTTAGAGAATCCTAAAATGCTACCAGAAAACTACTAGAACTAATCAATGAATTTGGTAGAGAAGCAGGATACAAAATTAATGCACAGAATTCTCTTGCATTCCTATACACTAACAATGAAAATTCTGAGAGAGAAATTAAGGAAACAATCCCATTTACCACTGCAACATAAAGAATAAAATACCTAGGAAGAAACCTTCCTAAGGAGACAAAAGACCTGTATGCAGAAACCTATAAGACACCGATGAAAGAAATTAAAGACAATACAAACAGATGGAAAGATATACCATGTTCTTGGGTTGGAAGAATCAACATTGCAAAAATGACTCTACTACCCAAAGCAATCTACAGATTCAAGGCAATCCCCATCAAGCTACCAATGGCATTTTTCACAGAACTAGAACCAAAAATTTTACAATTTACATGGTAACACAAAAGACCCTGAATAGCCATAGGAATATTGAGAAAGCAAAACAGAGCTGCAGGAATCAGGCTCCTGGACTTCAGACTATACTTCAAAGCTACAGTAATCAAGACAGTATGGTATTGGCACAAAACCAGAAATATACATCAATGGAACAGGATAGAAAGCCCAGAGATAAATCCATGCACATATGGTCACCTTATCTTTGACAAAGGAGGCAAGAATATACAATTGAGAAAAGTCAGCTTCTTCAATAAGTGGTGCTGGGAAAACTGGACAGCTACATGTAAAAGAATGAAACTAGAACACTTTCTAACACCGTACACAAAAATAAACACAAAATGGATTAAAGACCTAAATGTAAGGCCAGGCACTATAAAACACTTAGAGGAAAACATAGGCAGAACACTCTATGACATAAATCACAGCAAGATCCTTTTTGACCCATCTCCTAGAGAAATGGAAATCAAAACAAAAATAAACAAATGGGACCTAACGAAACTTCAAAGCTTTTGCGCAGTAAAGGAAACCGTAAACAAGATGTAAAGATAACCCTTGGGTAGAAAATATTTTCAAACGAAGCAACTGACAAAGGATTAATCTCCAAAATATACAAGCAGCTCGTGCAGCTCAATATCAAAAAAACAACCCAATCAAGAAGTGGGCAGAGGATCTAAATAGACATTTCTCCACAGAAGACATACAGATGGCCAGAAAGCACATGAAAAGCTGCTCAACATCACTAATTATTAGAGAAATGCAAATCAAACTACAATGGAATATCACCTCACACGAGTCAGAATGGCTATCATCAAAAAATCTACAAACAATAAATGTTGGAGAGGGTGTGGAGAAAAGGGAACCCTTTTGCACTGTTGGTGGGGATGTAAATGGATACAGCCACTGTGGATAACAGTATGAAGGTTCCTTAAAAAACTAAAAATAGAACTACCATACGACCCAGCAATCCCACTAATGGGCATATACCCTGAGAATATCAGAATTCAAAAAGAGACATGTACCTCAATGTTCACTGCCTCACTATTTACAATAGCCAGGACATGGAAGCAACCTAAGTGTCCATCATTGGATAAATGGATAAAGAAGATGTGGCACATATATACAATGGAATATTACTCAGCCATAAAAAGAAATGAAACAGTTATTTGTAGTGAGATGGATGGACCTAGAGTCTGTCACACAGAGTGAAGTAAGTCAGAAAGAGAAAAACAAATACCGTATGCTAACACATATATATGGAATCTAAGAAAAAAAAAAAGGTCATGAAGAACCTAGGGGCAAGATGAGAATAAAGACACAGACATACTAGAGAATGGACTTGAGGACACAGGGAGGGGGAAGGGTAAGCTGGGATGAAGTGAGAGAGTAGCATTGACATATATACACTACCAAATGTAAAACCGATAGCTAGTGGGAAGAAGCTGCATAGCACAGGGAGATCAGCTCGGTACTTTGTGACCACCTAGAGGGGTGGGATAGGGAGGGTGGGAGGGAGGCACAAGAGTGAGGGAATATGGGGATATATGTATACATATAACCGATTCACTTTGTTACAGAGCAGAAACTAACACTACATTGTAAAGCAATTATATTCCAATAAAGATGTTAAAAAAAAAAGAAAAGAAGAACTGTATAAGAACTGTAAAGAAAAATGTTTAAAACCCAATTAAGGGACAACTTAGTGTTTTAAAAACAAAAACTATGAAATAAAAAATATACCAAAAATTGGAAAAATCATACGGGTACAGAGTTTGATGAATTTTAATATAATAGGCACATTCACATAAACTTCAAAGAAATAAACAAATTGAATATTGCTATTAAGAGTTATATGTAATATTTGACTGAAACTATTATATATTGTCTGACATTGGCATCAAACACTGTATAAAGTGTTCTAACCCCCACTGCAGTCGTGATATAAAATATTTCCATCACTCCAAAAAGTTCCCTCAATCCTCTTTACAAACAAACATAAATCCATTTCTAGTTCCTGGACGCTAATGTTCTATTTTCTGTGAATAGAATTCATGCAGATAGAATCATACAATGTTAATCTTTTGTGTCTGGCTTGTTTTATTTACTATAATGCCTTTGAGATTTGCTAATTTGTCCCATGTGTCAATAATTAATTGCTTTTTTGCTAATTGGTCATATTACATTGAATGGATGTATTCTTTATTCTCTCTATTTATTCTTTCATTATAGATGGATATTTGGGTGGTTTCCTGTTAGGGTCATTTTATATACAACTGCTATGAACATTCATGTAAAGTCTGATGTGGATATGTGGATATGTTTTCAATTTTCTTGAGTACAATGTAATTTTGACACTAACTACCCAAGTCAGGTCAAACTTAGGTTAAAGGTACAGTCTTCCACAAGACTGTCCTCACACCAGCAGCAAATTTAGGCTTCCCAGGCCACACATACTTTTGACCAATTGCCCACAAATTCAGCCTTCCCACTGCCCCTGCAGGGTAATTCTTTTTTTTTTTTTTTTTTTTTTTTTTTTTTCTTTTTTTTTGCGGTATGCGGGCCTCTCACTGTTGTGGCCCCTCCCGTTGCGGAGCACAGCCTCCGGACGCGCAGGCCCAGCGGCCATGGCTCACGGGCCCAGCCGCTCCGCGGCATATGGGATCCTCCCAGACCGGGGCACGAACCCGTATCCCCTGCATCGGCAGGCGGACTCTCAACCACTGCGCCACCAGGGAGGCCCTGCAGGGTAATTCTTTAGAACAACTCATAGAACTCAGGAAAGTGCTATATATACAATTACAATTTTATGACAGCAAAAGGATACAAGTCAAAATCAGCCAAAAGGAGACACACAGGGAGATATATGGGAGGGTCCCAAACAAAGCTTTCATGTCCTCAAGATGTATCACCCTTCCAGTACATTGATATATTTCACTAACAAGAGAAACTCACCTGAGTTTTACGTGTTCAGAGTTTTTGCTGGTGTTTGATTATGCAGGCATGATTGTTGAATCATTGGCTACAAGATTCTCAATCTTCAGCTTCCCTCCATTCCCTGGAGGTTGGGAGTTTGGATTGATATGACATGGCTCTCAAACCTCAGCGCTCTAATCCCATTGTTGGTCTTTCTGGCAAGGTTAGCCTCCATCCGGAGATCATCTAGGGGTGCACAATGAGTCACTTCATTAGCGTAATCTCAGAAGGTGTGATCAGAGGGGCCCATCATGAATAATAAAGATACTTCTATTACCAGGGAAATCCAATATTTAGAGGATCTGTCCCTGAAACCAAGGACAAGTATAATAAAGTAATAAAGTATAATAATTTTTTTTATTATGCAACATTAGATAATATCTAGGAGAGGAACTGTATGTTCTACTTTACATGAAACTGACAAAATTTTTCCTAAAGTGGCTGTAAAATTTTTTCTTCTGATAAGCAGTACATGAGACTTCTCATTCTTCATCTTTGCTATTACTTGGCACAGTCAGTCTTTTAAATTTAGCAATTTTACTCGGTGGTACAGTGGTATCACATAATGAATTTGATTTAAATTTTCCTAATGATTAATGATGTTAAGACCTTTTCATGAATTATTAGGTCTTCTCTGGTGAAATGTCTGTTAAAATTTTGCATATATTTTTAATTGGTAGTCTCTTTGGCAGTTTTTAAAAGATTTATTCTATATTTTTATTCATTTTTCATTTTAATCTTTTAAAGAACAAATTTATTGAGGTGTAATTCACATACCATACAATTCACCACTCTGAAGTGTACAACTGAATGGTTTCAAGGATATTCAATGTTATGCAACCATCACTACCTTTATGGGTTGAATTGTGTCCCCCCCAAATTCATATGTAGAAGTCCTAAACCCCAGTATCTCAGAATGTGACTTTACTTTGATATAGGGTCTTTGCAGAGATAACCAATTTGAAGTGAGGTAATTAGTGTGGGCTCTAATCTAATATGACTTATGTCATTATAAAAAGGGGAGGGCTTCCCTGGTGGCGCAGTGGTTGAGAGCCCGCCTGCCGATGCAGGGGACACGGGTTCATGCCCCGGTCCGGGAAGATCCCACATGCCACGGAGCGGCTGGGCCCATGAGCCATGGCCGTTGAGCCTGAGCATCCTGAGCCTGTGCTCCGCAACGGGAGAGGCCACAACAGCACGAGGCCCACCCACATACCGCAAAAAAAAAAAAAGGGGGGGGGAATTTTGGACACAGAGATATTTATAGAGGGAAGACGATATGAAGAGACCAAAAGAGAAGATGACCATCTACAAACCAAGGATACAGGCCTGAAACAGATCCTTCCCTCACAGTCCTCAGTAGGAACCAACTCTGCTGACACCTTGATCTCAGGATTGTCAGACAATAAATTTCCTGTTTAAGTCATCCACTGTGTGGTACTTGATTACAGCAACCCTAGCAAACTAAATACAACTATAACAAAATTTATTACTCCCAAAAGAAACCATGTACCTATTAGTAGTCACTCCAGATTTCCTACAAAATCCCCTTGCCTCCAAACATAGGCAACCACTTTCTGTCTACTTTGTCTCTATAGATTTGTCGTGTGAAGTAATATCCCTTTGTGACTTGCATTTCCCTGAGGCCTGATAATGTTGACTGCCTCTTCATGTATTTATTTGCAATTAATAAATTGTCATTGAAGAAACATCTGTTGTACAGTAAATTGCCTTATCTCTGATGAAAATTCATGTACCACATATATGTGGGGTTATTTCTGTCTTCTGTTCTACTAACATATTTGTGTATCTCAATGCAACAACTACAATGCTTTTCATTTTGTCTGAAAACAAAGTATTCTATAATATACTATTAAGAAAATCCAAAGTACATATATAGTAAGACGTGTAGTATAGTATGACATACAATATGTGTACATGTAGAGAAAAAAGGTAAAAAGGTAAGCACCAAAATATTTATGATACATATTTTCAAGTATTTATATTGAATACTTTTCCTTTTTTTGCTTTCTAAAATTTCCACAGAGACCATATAGATTCTATAATAAAAATAAACCATCGATGTTATAACAATAGCAAAATAGAACTAAATTAAGGGCCTAGAAATAAACAGAACTTCAAAGATGGAATTTTCAGTGCAGAATCCTGTGGGACATTTTTTCCCTGTTTATTCACCATATTTCTATGAATGGAAGCCTGAGATTGCATTTGTTTTTTTATAGCAACAACACCTCATTACTTTGAGTTTACAGTCAACAAAAACTCCCAGATCTTTTCTCAGGAACTGCTTTCCAGCCCAAATTTTCTGCTTCTATTCTTTTTTATTACTGGAAAAAAGTATAAGCATCTTCTGTACAAAAAGAACCATATTATAATTACCTGATAAAATAAAATCCAATTACAATAAAACAATATATGCATTACATAGTTTAAAGAGCTAAATGCAAAACAATTTACCCCCACCCCAAGTACTACTCTATAGTGGCAACCACTTTCATATATTTTAGCTGATTCTTTAGATTTTGTCTCCATATTAAAACACACATTCACACACTTACATTGCTGTTTCTTGGTTTTTTAGTTTTAGGGGTTATCTACAATGAAAGGTTAGATTCTAATATGGCACCCATGATTCCTGTCTCCTGGCATCCACACCTTTCCGAGACCCACCCTCCTTCCTCTAGAGTTTTCATTTAGGAGGGTTGTACAACTTGCTCTAACCAATAGAATATGACAAAGTTTAAAGAATATCACTCCTGCAATTATGTTACATTATATGGCAAGAGGGCAGGAATTTTTTTTTTTTTTTTTGTAATTAAGTCCCTTATTCAGTTGCTTTCAAGTTATTCAAAAAAGAAATTATCCTGTGTGGGCCTGACCTAATCAGGAAAGCATTTTAAAAGATGGTCTACAGGTATGTGACTGGAAGCATCCCCCAGCCCCTTTGTACATATGTGTGCATGTGTGTTATTAGATTTGAAGAACTAAGCTGCCATGAATTCTGCCACTGTAAGAAAATGATTTCTGCTAACAAACTGAGGAAACTACAATGTGGATCCTTCAATAGTTCAGCCTCCAGCATAGCCAGCAACTTGATTTCAGCTTTGGCAGACCCTGAGCAGAGGGCCCAGCCAAGGGGTACCCTGACTTCTGACTCTCAGAAACTGTATGATAATAAATAAGTTACTGTAATTTTTGGTGCATAAATTGGGTAAGTTATGCAGAAATAGTAGGTTTGGCAATTTCATACACAGCAACAAAAAACCAGTATATCTGCTTACTTCCTGTTAGGAAATGGCTATCTTTCACCATTCATTCTCCCAACCACCAGTCTTTGCTCCCAGCATCACATATATGCACACATCTAATCTTCCTATCCTCTGAATATAAATGTATAAAAATTTTGGAAAAGGTCAGGATTTAGTGTTTATATAATATAGATTATAGTATTCACAACTGAGCTGTGAAACATCTCTTTTAATAACTGTCATGTTTTTGCTGTTTTGTGGCCTACTTAACTTTGAATATTGCTTTTTAAAAAATTGTGTTCATAGGCTGATTTTGCTCAATTTCCAGAATTCTAATCACTTACCCCCAAAGGAATATTTATCATACTCCATCCATTCCTTACCTTCAGGATTAGAACCTCATAGGTATTCTCCTAGAATGAGGATAATCAGCAAATCTACTGGCATTTAGGGGGACCAAAGCTTAATTCTCATCTTTCATGATTTGCTTACAGGATAGATAACCTGGTACAAATTATTTTCAAATAGGAGAAACTACTCTATTCAGGTAACCTTGACTAATTTTTCCTCAGAGCATACTCCCTCCCAGGTTAGTGAGTCTTTGCTTGTTTCTAGATTTAATCCTCTTCACTGGACTATGTTTCTGGCAGTACCAGCATGTCTTGTGCCTAAGTCTAGCTTTGTTAAGACTAGGGTCAAAGTTGGATCTCTGTAGAACATTCAAAGACTTTTCTTTAAAAAGGGAATTATCATTTCTTCAAACTATTTTGGACATGACTGTGCCTGTTTGTTAACTTAAAACCTTAATAATTTTAAGAGACATAGAATTAAAATAAAATACCAGAGAACTCAGAGAGGGGCAGATAACTGTCGAATTGTATTCTCTCGCCCATTCACTTGGAGGCTTCTCAAGGCAGAATGCCTCTGAAGGGTGACGCATTTTGATTTCCTTTGCTTCTTTTCATCCTGGCTAGTTAAGTTAGAATGCCTACTTAAACACACACACACACACACACACACACACACACACAGTCTCTGGATCCCTATTGTATACAAGGCATGAAATTATCATAAAAGAAATATATAGTCCCTCCCATCAGGAAACTTGCACAAGCCTCTTAGATAGCCTCATCCACCAGAAGGCAGACAGCAGAAGCAAGAAGAACTACAATCTTGCAGCCGGTGGAACAAAAACAACATTCACAGAAAGATAGACAAGATGAAAAGGCAGAGGGCTACCAGATGAAGGAAAAGATAAAACCCCAGGAAAACAACTAAATGAAGTGGAGATAGGCAACTTTCCAGAAAAAGAATTCAGAATAATGATCCAGGACCTCGGAAAAAGAATGGAGGCAAAGATCAAGACGATGCAAGAAATGTATAACAAAGATCCAGAAGAATTAAAGAACAAACAAACAGATATGAACAACACAATAACTGAAATGAAAAACACACTAGAAGGAATCAATAGCAGAATAACTGAGGCAGAAGAACAGATAAGTGACGTGGAAGACAGAATGGTGGAATTCACTGCTGTGGAACAGAATAAAGAAAAAAGAATGAAAAGAAATGAAGACAGCCTAAGAGATCTCTGGGACATTAAGTGCAACAACATTCACATTATAGGGGTCCCAGAAGGAGAAGAGAGAGAGAAAGGACCCGAGAAAATACCTGAAGAGATTATAGTCGAAAACTTCCCTAACATGGGAAAGGAAATAGCCACCCAAGTCCAGGAAGCACAGAGAGTCCCATACAGGATAAACCAAAGAAGAAACAAACTGAGACACATAGTAATCAAACTGGCAAAAATTAAAGACAAAGAAAAATTATTGAAAGCAGCAAGGGAAAAACGGCAAATAACATATAAGGGGGGCTTCCCTGGTGGCGCAGTGGTTGAGAGTCCACATCTGATGCAGGGGACGCGGGTTCATGCCCCGGTATGGGAGGATCCCACATGCCGCAGAACGGCTGGGCCAGTGAGCCATGACCGCTGAGCCTGCGCATCTGGAGCCTGTGCTCCGCAACGGGAGAGGCCACAGCAGTGAGAGGCCTGCGCATTGCAAACAAACAAACACACAAAACAAAACAGAACAAAAAAACCCCAAAATTAAGAAAATAGTAATAGGAACATACATATCGATAATTACCTTAAATGTGAATGGATTAAATGCTCCAACCAAAAGAAACAGCCTTGCTGAATGGATACAAAAACAAGACCCATATATATGCTGTCTACAAGAGACCCACTTCAGACCTAGGGACACATTCAGACTGAAAGTGAGGGGATGGAAAAAGATATTCCATGCAAATGGAAATCAAAAGAAAGCTGGAGTAGCAATACTCATATCAGATAAAATAGACTTTAAAGAATGTTACAAGAGACAAGGAAGGACACTACATAATGATTAAGGGATCAATCCAAGAAGAAGATATAACAATTATAAATATATATGCACCCAACATAGGAGCACCTCAATACATAAGGCAACTGCTAACAGCTCTAAAAGAGGAAACTGACAGTAACACAATAATAGTGGGGGATTTTAACACCTCACACCAATGGACAGATCATCCAAACAGAAAACTAAAAAGGAAACACAAGCTTTAAATGACAGAATAGACCAGATAGCTTTAATTGATATTTATAGGACACTCCATCCAAAACCAGCAGATTACACTTTCTTCTCAAGTGTGCAAGGAATATTCTCCAGGATAGATCACATCTTGTCACAAATCAAGCCTCAGTAACTTAAGAAAACTGAAATCATATCAAGCATCTTTTCTGACCACAACGCTATGAGAGTAGAAATCAATTACAGGGAAAAAAAGGTAAAAAACAGAAGCACATTGAGGCTAAACAATACATTACTAAATAACCAAGAGATCACTGAAGAAATCAAAGAGGAAATCAGAAAATACCTAGAGGCAAATGACAATGAAAACACGACAATCCAAAATGTATGGAATGCAGCAAAAACAGTTCTAAGAGGGAAGTTTATAGCTATACAAGCCCACCTCAGGAAACAAGAAAAATCTCAAATAAAGAATATAACCTTACACCTAAAGGAACTAGAGAAAGAAGAACAAACAAAGCCCAAAGTTAGCAGAAGGAAAGAAATCATAAAGATCAGAGCAGAAATAAATGAAATAAAAACAAAGAAAACAATAGTAAAGATCAATAAAACTAAAAGCTGGTTCTTTGAGAAGATAAACAAAATTGATAAGCCATTACCCAGACTCATCAAGAAAAAGAGGGAGAGGACTCAAACCAATAAAATTAGAAATGAAAAAGGAAAGTTACAACAGACACCACAGAAATACAAACCATCCTAAGAGACTACTACAAGCAACTCTATGCCAATAAAATGGACAACCTGGAAGAAATGGACAAATTCTTAGAAAGGTATAACCTTCTAAAACTGAACCAGGAAGAAATAGAAAATAAGAACAGACCAATCACAAGTAATGAAATTGAAACTGTGATTAAAAATCTTCCAACAAACAGAAGTCCAGGACCAGATGGCTTCACAGGTGGATTCTACCAAACATTTAGTGAAGCACTAACACCCATCCTTCACAAACTCTTCCAAACAATTGCAGAGGAAGGAACACTCCCAAACTCATTCTATGAGACCACCATCAACCTGATACCAAAACCAGACAAAGATACTACAAAAACAGAAAACTATGACCAATATCACTGATGAATACAGATGGAAAAATCCTCAACAAAATATTACAAACACAATCCAACAACACACTGAAAGTATCAAATACCATGATCAAGTGAGATTCATCCCAGGGATGCAGGGATTCTTCAGTATATGCAAATCAATCAACGTGATACACCATATTAACAAACTGAAGAAGAAAAGCCATATGATCATCTCAATACATGCAGAAAAAGCTTTGGAAAAAATTCAACACCCATTTATGACAAAAAACCCTCCAGAAAGTGGGCATAGAGGGAACCTACCTCAACATAATAAAGGCCATATATGACAAACCCACAGCAAACATCATTCTCAATGGTGAAAAACTGAAAGCATTTCCTCTAAGATCAGGAACAAGACAAGGATGTCCAGTCTTGCCACTGTTATTCAACAGTTTTGGAAGTCCTAGCCACAGCAATCAGAGAAGAAAAAGAAATAAAAGGAATACAAATTGTAAAAGAAGAAGTAAAACAGTTACTGTTTGCAGATGACATGATACTATACATAGAGAATCCTAAAGATGCCAGCAGAAAACTGTTAGAGCTAATCAATGAATTTGGTAAAGTTGCAGGATACAAAATTAATGCACAAAAATCTCTGGCATTCCTATACACTAATGATGAAAAATCTGAAAGAGAAATTAAGGAAACATTCCCATTTACCATTGCAACAAAAACAATAAAAAACCTAGGAATAAACCTACC
Source organism: Mesoplodon densirostris (assembly GCF_025265405.1). Taxonomy (NCBI): domain Eukaryota; kingdom Metazoa; phylum Chordata; class Mammalia; order Artiodactyla; family Ziphiidae; genus Mesoplodon; species Mesoplodon densirostris. Next base: position 53,872,503 of record NC_082665.1, read on the forward strand.
TAGGGAGATAAAAGACCTGAATGCAGAAAAGTATAAGATACTGTTGAAAGAAATTAAAAATGGGGCTTCCCTGGTGGCGCAGTGGTTGAGAGTCCGCCTGCCGATGCAGGGGACACGGGTTCGTGCCCCGATCCCGGAGGATCCCACATGCCGCGGAGCGGCTGGGCCCGCGAGCCATGGCCGCGGAGCCTGTGTGTCCGGAGCCTGTGCTCCGCAACGGGAGGGGCCACAGCAGTGAGAGGCCCGCGTACAGCAAAAAAAAAAAAAAAAAAAAAAAAAAAAAAAAAAAAAAAAAGAAATTAAAAATGATACCAACAGATGGAGAGATATATCATGTTCTTGTTTTGGAAGAATCAATATTGTGAAAATGACTATACTACCCAAAGCAAGCTACAGATTCAACGCAATCCCTATCAAATTACCAATGGCATTTTTTGCGGAACTGGAATAAAAAGTCTTAAACTTTGCATGGAGACACAAAAGACCCCAAATAGCCAAAGCAGTCTTGAGGGAAAAAAATGGAGCTGGAGGAATCAGACTCCCTGACTTCAGACTACAATACAAAGCTACAGTAATCAAGACAGTATGGTACTGGCACAAAAACAGAAAATATGGATCAATGAAACAGGATAGAAAGGCTAGAGATAAACCCACACTCCTATGGTCAACTAAGCTATGACAAAGGTGGCAAGGATATACAATGGAGAAAAGACAGTCTCTTCAATAAGTGGTGCTGGGATAACTGGACAGCTACATGTAAAAGAATGAAATGAGAACGCTCCCTAACAGCATATACAAAAATAAACTCAAAATGGATTAGAGACCTAAATGTAAGACCGGCCACTATAAAACTCTTAGAGGAAAACATAGGCAGAACACTCTTTGACATAAATTGTAGTAATATCTTTTTGGATTTGTCTCCTAGTAATGTAAGTAAAAACAAAAATAAACAAATGGGAACTAATTAAACTTATAAGCTTCTGCATAGCAAAGGAAACCATAAACAAAACAGAAAGACAACCTACAGAATGGGACAAAATATTTGCAAATGATGCAACCAATAAGGGCTTAATTTCCAAAATGTACAAACAGCTCATAGAGCTCAATACCCCCCCCCCAAAAGCAAACAACCTAATCAAAAAATGGTCAGAAGATCTAAATAGACATTTCCACAAAGAAGACATACAGATGGCCAAAAGGCACATGAAAAGATGCTCAACATCACTAATTATCAGAGAAATGCAAATCAAAACTACATACAATGAGGTATCACCTCACATCAGTCAGAATGTCCATCATTAAAAAGTCTACAAAAAACAAATGCTAGAGAGGGTGTGGAGAAAAGGGAACCCTCCTACACTGTTGGTGGGAATGTAAATTGGTACAGCTACTATGGAGAAGTTTGGAGTTTCCTTAAAAAACTAAAAATAGAGCTACCATATGATCCTGCAATCCCACTCCTGGGCATATATCTGGAGAAAAGCATAATTCAAAAAGACACATGCACCCCAATGTTCACTGCAGCACTGTTTACAATAGCCAAGACATGGAAGCAACATGAATGTCCATCGACAGATGAATGAATAAAGGAGGTGTGGTATATATATATATATATATATATATATATATATATATATATATGTATATATATATATATATATATATACAATAAATATTAGCCATAAAAAAATTAACCTTCTTCTCCAATTTTATTTGAAAGTTCATACTGTCATTCATTTTTTAGATAAATCTTTTACTCTTTTATTCATTTTTTGGATAAATCTTAATTTCTTGCATAAATCTTTTGGACATTAGAGTTTCCCCCTCCTCCTCAAATTTTGGGTATTACAACAATGGCATAGAATTGTAAATAGCCAAATCTTTGTGCATATCTGTGTTACTTCCTTAGAACAAATCCTCACAATAATACAATTATTAGGTCAATGGTTTTTGTACATTTAAAATTTAAAAAGCTTTAAAAGCTTTCCTAATCCTTGAGAAATTGATCTAAAAAATTATATCTCTTACAGCAGGGTTGGTAATGAGCCTCATGCCACATCCTTGCCAGTACTATCAGTTTTTTGAAAAACCTTATTTTTAAAATATTTGTCTTATTAATATTAATATTATTTTTCCATGTTTCCTGATTATTTTTGTACATGAGTGTCATTTTGTGAATGACCTATTCCTGTTCTTTCCATGTTTTTAAAACAGTATGTATGATTTTTCTTATTAACTTTCAAACAACTTATATTTTAAAAGCAGTAACAATTTCATCTTATATATTTAACTTTTTCACAATTAGTTGCATGCCTTTAAATTTTATTCTATTTGATGTAACAATTTTATTTTTATGTAGTCAAATAAATAGTTCCTTTTGTTTTAATGCCATGTATAGAAAATATTTTTCTTACCCAATAATATATAAACACTTAGAAGTATTTTTATTCATTTTTTTCTAAGATACTGTTTTAATGGCTATATTCTATTTTGTCATGTTTATGTGCTATGGAGTTGCATCACACATGGGGTTTAATTTGTAAAATCAACAATTTTTAGAAAGTAAGTCAAAAATTACCAAGGGTCAAATTTACTCCCGATCACTATTTCTTGAATGAATACCAAAGGTAGTTGGGTTAAGTTCAGAATGTTCATAAGCCATATTCACCATACAAGATGACCCCACCAAGTGGTGAAGTGGGGGAAAGGGGGGCAGAATTTTCTCCCAAATAATATTTTTTCTGGGACCTAAACTTCTGAGGGAGGGCTATGTGTTGAGCTACATGAACATCACTTCTTAAATAATTTCTTTCTGTATTAAAATAAAAACTGATTTAAGTCTAAATAAATGTGCATACAATGGTATTTGAAACTAAGATGATTTATTTTCATGTTGTATTTAAGTTACTGTCAGTGTTTCACTGTCGTATATAATGTTGTGACTTACAATTTTGTACACATTTCTCTTTATACCTTTACCATTCCTGAAAGTGGGTCAGAGTTTTGAAATACTCTTTAGGATCTTAAATAGTGTATGTCGGCCAACAGGTGTCCAGAAAGATTATAACAATTTACATTTATATGAGCTGTTTGACAATTTGTCTTAAGGCAGATAGGAGGTAGACCATTATAAATGGAAGAAAAAGCACTTTATGCTTAATGAGTAACATGAACAAAGACACTGAAATATGGCAATGCAGGAATATTCAGTGAAAGGCAAGCTATCTGATGCATGTAAAGGGCTTTAACTGGTGATGGAATCTGGATTCATGTGAAAAATTGATAGCTATTTTTCTGTTAATTCTCTATGACTTGATTGGTTACTTACTGCAGTTATAGTAGTTTTCATATTATGCTGTAAAAATCACAGAGACAAATTAATAGACTGTAAATTCCTTGTAGGCAGCCTGTCCTGTGTTAACAGTTATTTCCAAATTACCTAATATGTGCCTGGCACATAGTGGTGCTCAAAAGTATTTACTGAATGAATGAGTTGGTTTTCCATAAAAATAGGGGAAAAATTAAATGTTAACTCTATCTTTTGCTTTTGATACTGAATTCCTGCAACACTGGTTGCCTATATAATTGCTTTGGTAATTAATGACAAGCACAATGTCTTCTGGAATTTTAAAATGTTTTGAATTATTTCTATAACATTATTTAACTTTTCAAGTAATTATTTTGTTTCCACATCTTAATTCCAAATATTTTGAGATCAAGAAGGATGTCTATTTTCTTTCAGCATCATTGGTTGTGATTAATAAATTGACTAATTGTTGATTTAAATATATTCATAAAATGTATAAAGGTAATATTCAAATGGAAGGCAAGAGATCACATGAAAAGCCTACATGAGGATACTAACCTGTTTGCATTTTTCTCTACATTTAGAACCACAAAAAATAAAAGGTCACGAAATTTACTGGCAGTGCCCATAGCTCTATGGCTCTGTGACTTTGGATCTGTTTCTTTATATCTTTTGCTGTATATGAAAAATTGGGATAGTAATGTCTATATGGCTATTTCAAATATTAAATGAAACATTAAATGTCATATAGCATGTAGTAATAATTGAAATTTATTAAAAGCTCAAAAATAAGGTGGAAACTCTCAGCTTTCTATCCCCATCCACACCCCTGGAGTTCCCAGTGTTCCTAGGATAGACTCATTCTGACTTGTAGATCTTGAGGCCATAAGAATATTTCCTTCAGATTGACTTATACCAGTAAAGCCATAGTACCTATTATCTATATACATATATTTAAATTTTCTGTAAGTTTTTATATTTCACAGTGGCAGGGATCTAAGAAGGAGAATCGTTCCTCCTTTGCAGGCTATCTTGAAAGAAAACAAATGCATTTTGTTTGTTAAATAATTAAGTGGTTTGTGTGTGTGTTCCCCACACAGTACTGAGGACCACAAAATAAAATACCATAAGGAACTTAGATGACCTTGAGGCTAAGCTACAATTCTTTGGATTCTGAGTTCCTCCATTCTGTAATTAGGTGTGTCTAGTTCATAGGCCTGTGGAACATTTAGTTTAAGTTTAGTGGTCACATAAATCTTAGTGGAATAAAGAAAATGGAAATGCAGGGGCTTGAATTCACAAGAAAGTTAATGTGCAGGTTATTTTTTGAGAAAAATAAAGACAGATTTTTATAGTGAGGATGTGGGCAGTGGACGAATAAAGTAGATGAAAAGGTGCCCTGTATGGCTTTTTTAATTGCTCTTACTCAAATCTTTAAGTAAATACCTCCAGAAATGGGTATTGATCCTTGCTTACTGAACAGCCAAAGACATTGATCAAAGAGCCATATAGAAGACTAATTTTTATTGTTATATAAACACAGAGAATTAGGAGTGGAAGGCTTATTTCCATATTAGTGTTTGCCTTTATATTTGCGAATGAGAAAATAGAAAAATATTTCCACTTTCCTTTGTATATAAAATGTATATAAATGATATATCCTTGCACTTAAAAAGCCATTTTGTCATTATTAAGGTATATATATACACACACAAATGAACAATGTGCATAGATATGATTATGTGTCGGCAAATATGTGGGTATGTGTATAGATACTGTGTTTATTATGTTAGTATTATATATTTTACTAATAGAAAAATATAGAAAAGGATAACTGAAATATTTTTTAGCTATCTTTCTGGGTCAGATATTGTTCTATTACTTTCTCCCTTATTACTGTTTTTTTCCCTTTGACTTAGGTTACTGGAGTTCTAGCTAGAATAAATTAGAATAGTTTAAGAAATTCTTGCTTCACATCTTTACCCAATAAACCAGCAGTCTTGTGAGTTTCCTTCCTCCAAGTTATCACTGCCCTCAGAACCCCTGAGATCTCATGGATACCTCCCTGTCTCACGATCTACTGTCAAGTCAAGACTACCTTAGAAGGTTAAAAAAAACAGTGCAGAAGTAAACTGCAGATTGCCAGCTGCAGAATTACATGCGTAATGATGCCAGAAAATTACAAGAATTAGCAATAAATCTACAATAAGCACACTAAGTACCCAGACAAAATGCTTTTGCATTTAGACGTTCATTCTAGAAAGGTGTCACACAACTCTTCCAAGACTCCTCATTAAATAAGCAGCAAGAAAGGTAAAAGAAGCAAGTCACAGCAGGGGATCACTTAACAAGAAGATTTCACACTAGGAAATTGTGACACTTTTTTATTTTTGGCCACTCTGAGTCAGTTTATTTGGAGGAGTCTCTTGTGTAGTATTTAGAGTTGGAATTTGCTTTGAGATCAAATCTGAGATTATTTATTTTAATATAGCATTTTAGTTCATCTTCTGTTATTGATATAATAGAAATGTTTGCTCTCAGTTCTACCATATTATTTTTTGTGCCTTCCTGTTTTAAGTCCACAAAACTCTTTCACCGGTGGTCTACTTGTTTTGCTTATTGTACATGTACAAGAACATGTGTGCATGCATGCCAGACATTCAGGGGCATTTCTAATAAAGAAGATTTGCATTTTCTGTTATGTGGTTATCTTTTTATAAACACTTTAAGCTCCTCTTTCTTGAGAATTTATCTATTAATTCTCCTCTACAGACAAAAACAAAATTAGCATATTTCCTTTTCTTTTCTTCTCCCACTCTTTCTCCCACCATTTGGTTTTAGTCAGTGCATTATTTTTGTTAATGTTTGTTTAACTTTGTATATACTGAAATATACTTATATCTCTATTAATTTATTTTTATCTCTAAATAATATATTGGATAACTCCTCCAGCTCTTACATTTAGATAGCTTTTAGGCTATCTTTCATTAACACTTTAGGTTTTGGGGAAGGTTTTTGCTAACTGAATATAACTCAAACCTATTTGTATGAGAATTAAACCTAAAATCAATCTATTAGTGTTTAAATCCCGTTTTCTCTTAAAATGGAGTGAGGAACAACAGAAACAAAAATAAGTGAACAAAAGAAACAAAAAATAAGTAAACAACTGAAAAAATTCCCTTCTTTAAAAACAAGATTGATAGTTCCCATCTCTAAGAGAATGTAACTGATGAGTACTTTGAAAATGTTTCATAGTTAAATAAAAATGAATCAGAAACATATCAACAAAGATGCCCCTATATTAGTTGAAAGTATTCAATAGGAGAAGAAATTCTAGAAGCAAACTAATTGTCTTGGATCTTTGGGTCATGAAGAACGGGTCTAAAATTTTTAAAGAAAGTCTAAATAGAATCCTTTATTATTTTGTTCTCAATTTTCTCTTCACCAAAAAGAAGAAAATAACAGTACCCATACCACATAGACTGTTACAAGCTCTAAATGAAATAATTCAAGTAAAGCAGTTGGTACAATTTCAGAGACATAGCAAGCACTTGATAAATGTTAATTGTTGCTGTTTACCTTTTTTTAAATAAAAATGCATAACTTGGGCTTCCCTGGTGGCGCAGTGGTTGAGAGTCCGCCTGCCGGTGCAGGGGACACGGGTTCATGCCCCAGTCCGGGAGGATCCCACATGCTGCGGAGCAGCTGGGACCATGGGCCATGGACTCTGGGCCTGCGCGTCTGGAGCCTGTGCTCCACAACGGGAGAGGCCACAGCAGTGAGAGGCCTGTGTACCAAAAAAAAAAAAAAGCATAATTTAATGAGCCTTTTATTTTTAAAAAAAAAGACATACATGGGGGGATGGGAGAGAATGGTGAGATTTGTGTATTACCCAGCAAATGCCTATAACAAGCTGCTCCCTAGACATTGCAGTCTTTAGCCAAAGCCTCATTTTAGGCAGATGTTCTCATTGTCTGTAGATCTTAAAATTTTCTACTTTTTTCACTCTTCATATCTCTCCTAGTATTCATCAAAGGTTTCTATTTCCTTGCATTTCATTTCCTAGAGGTCTCTCAGTATGGCTATCACATCTGTAGCAGTATAATAAAGGGTAGGCTTGGTTTGGAGCATTTCTCTTGTCATCAAATACACAGATACAATGGCATGGTCTTTTGGAAACAATGCCCTAATGCAGTTCTTTAGAATCCTGTGGTTTACAAAAGGACCCACTGGGCAGTTGGGGTGAAGTAGGAGTTGGTGTGGATGATCTGCAAATAAGCATAAGAAAGGATGGGTCTGGGCCTACCCTCCTCAATTTGATATGTTTCATATATTAGAGTTCATGCCATATCATGACCCTAACTAAAAGCAGTAAATCAAATATTGGAGTTTAAAGTGACGGCAGGATAGGATAGCTGCTTTTCTGGAGGTGAGAATGTTGGGGTCTCTTAAAACAACATATATTGAACAGCATACACTCTGCCTACCTTTAGGACCATTTTCTGTTGTCATCAGTGCTTATAATAGTTATTCTAGGTCACTGAGACCACGTTATCTTCTGGGTCTCTCACTTTTATCTATTCTGTGAGATCCTCTATTATTTAAATACTTCTCAGCAAAAATTTAATCAATATATTAAATTGTTCACATTCTGACTATGGGTATTCTGACCAAAGGGTATCAATATGCTGGTATAATATTTTTAACCTACAATCTCTCCAGACCCTTCTTATGTATCTAAATGTATAATAGATATACATAAAGTCTATGAAGTCATCCATAGACTTGACATAATTTATTGTTACCAAACATCATGATGAGTATAAAATTTGCTTCTTACAAGGGTCAAACATGTCTTCTATTGCAGATAGAGATACAGTCATCCTATGTTTAAAACTAGGTTTTAGTTAAACTTGTAATAAAAAAAGAAATGACTTGGTAAACTATCCTAATCATGACTGGTACTCATATGGCCTCAGATCGTTTTTAATAACAAGTCTGTTATGAATATATAATGACATGAAGCTGAATGTGGAGGGAAGTGGCATTTCCATAAATCTCTTTTAAATGACATCATTTTTGGTGCAGATGCCAGAGACAGTTATGAAACACTTTAAGCTGAAAGTACATTCCCCCAATATAGCTGCCTGTCCAGTCATTTCATCTCAATTTACTTCAATTCCAGATCAAGGATATTTTGTTTGCTCATGCTATAAAATGTCATTTTTTAACTTCACACCCAAAAAAAGCAATATGCAAAACTGAAGCATAAAAGGATATAAAAAAATTTCGGAGTATACACACTTGTATTGGCACATCAAAGAAAAAAGAAAGAATCAAGATAAGACAACAGTTCTTTTAAATTTTAAAAATATTCATAGATCTGTACAAAATTATTGTTAGAATCTGGTTGGAATCCTTATAAATCTGAGTGGTAATATTATTCAGCCCTCTATGCCTGATTCTTATCCTTCTCCCTAAGCTTTATAATACAAAGATTCTAAGAATCATTTAAAAGTATACTGGAAGAGCTATTTGTAATGAGGTGGATAGACCTAGAGTCTGTCATACAGAGTGAAGTAAGTCAGAAAGAGAAAGACAAATACCGTATGCTAACACATATATATGGAATTTAAAGAAAAAAAATGTCATGAAGAACCTAGGGGTAAAACAGGAATAAAGACACAGACCTACTTGAGAAAGGACTTGAGGATATGGGGAGGGGGAAGGGTAAGCTGTGACAAAATGAGAGAGCGGCATGGACATATATACAGTACCAAATGTAAGGTAGATAGATAGTGGGAAGCAGCCACATAGCACAGGGAGATCAGCTCGGTGCTTTGTGACCGCCTGGAGGGGTGGGATAGGGAGGGTGGGAGGGAGGGAAACGCAAGAGGGAAGGGATGTGGGAACAGATGTATATGTATAACTGGTTCACTTTGTTATAAAGCAGAAACTAATAATAAAAAAATAAATTAAAAAAAAGTATACTGGAAGGACATAAAGAAACAGAAAGGCAAATAATAGAAGGAAACATTTTTTAAATTAATGGGAAGGTAACTGTATATTTTCATAATTTCTTACAAATTTGATAAAATTGTAATCCAACACATAAAGGAAAGGTCTCAAATTATATAATAATATGTGTATACCCATGTGTGTTGAGGGTACACACATGTGCAGTGAACTCAGCTTGTCTATAGATTGAACTAATTACCATAGTTGAAGCTCTAGGGAAGCTGGAGTCTGTGATTTCCATCAATAGGTATGGATATAATTAACCAATAACTAAGGAGGATGTGGTTCTACAAAGAAACGGATTTTTTTAGCATCTACCAGAAACACATCTGTTGTTTTATATTTTATTGGCACACTATGATTAACAATCCAGTACACTTTAAAATATTTGCATGAGATTTGACTTTTATATATTTACATATGTATAGAATCACCATGTTTTTCTCTCGCTTGCTTTGGAAAGTATTTCCTTTGCTCTAATCTATCCAATCGCTTATATCACCTTATCTCTACACACCCATACTCTCCTCTACCCCCACCCTCATCTATCTTCTTTAGTATAATACATAACAAAACAAGCACATAAAGACTTGTCAAAGGCATGAAGGTGTACATATGGCAGGGGGGCTTCTATTTCACTACACATCACCATTCATTAATAATAAACACCAGGCTAGATTTTACAGATTTTGGAACCCCTCACATTTGTAAGGGCTCATATGCACATACAAAACTCTTTTGTGAACATCATCAATCATTATTTATATTCGATATAACTGTCATCCTAAACAAAAACTTTCATTAGGAGTCTCATGTTCTGTGGGTGGTCTGACTCTTCTTCCTGCTCTTCCCCTCTCAGACCTGAAATATACTGCTGCTGCTACTACTGCTACTACTACTAGAACCACAACAATCAGTACTGCTACTACAACTAGGCTGGAGAAACTGAGTACTAGAGAGGTAATTCTGCTCTTTCCCAGTGTTACTGAACCAGGTTCATTTCCCTGACACCCAGCAAACCAAATGCTGAGACGCCAAGGTTTGTGGCAGAGAAGAGGTTTATTCACAAGGCAGCCAATCGAGGAGATGGGAGAACAAATCTCAAATCCACCTCCCCAAGAGGCTCCGGGTATCTAGGAGAGAAGGTTGAGGTGTGGGGAACCTGGGGAGAGGTGGTAATAGATAAGAAAAAGATGAGGTAATCTTTGTTCTGCTCAGGAACAACTAAACTTCTTCCTGGGGGGCATGGTTGGAAATGGTGTCATTAGCATGTTCTGAGGGTGGAGTTTTTGCCCCTTTGACGTGAAAAGGTCATCAGTTGGACACTTGCATGTGCCCAGTTAGAGGATCAGTGGTCCTAACCAGTCTTAACCAGTTTAAGCTTAAACTGGACACAGCTGACTCCAACTTCCTGAAAAACAACCTGGGCAAACATCTTATTGCTTAGGCTACATGATGCTTGGAGGACATGCAAGTTTTTGTAAAAAAAAAAACAATTAAAGCGAGCTTGAGTAATTTAGGCAGGTTACAGTTTATTATCTATTAAGAAAGTTATAGTTTAATGACTCTAACTTGTGATTACCCTCGGTTTCACCAGTAATAAGGAAGATTATTTTAATGCTTATTTAATTTTAATATTTTAACATTTTTATTTCTTAAATTCCAAATTATTCTGAACATGAGCGTAATTTTATTGAGCCAAATCTATTTAGACAAGTATATTTCCTTTCCAAATTGAAGTTAAGAACTGACTAGAAAAATAAGAGGCAAAAGTATAACAGTAAAATTTTTGGCACATAGATATGATTAAGACTAAATTCATAGATTTTTGATTGGATGGAAGGCTATGATAAAATAATAATCACCAGTACCTCAATGTGTTATATTTTTTGCAGTCAATAATAAAGCTGTCAATATGGATGAGGAGATCAAAAGAACATTCTTATTGAATTAATGATAAAATTGTGTTGAGCAGGATGTTTAGATCCTTAAAGGTTTTGTCTGTGGGGATGTGGTCATAGATTATTTAATAATTAGACAAATTAAAAAATATATACATAGATATAAATAAATAAATAATATTGCTTATATTTTATTAGTTGAGGGAAAGCATGTTTATGAAAAACTCTTAAGAAGAGTGGATGGGTCTCTTTTGGAGGGTGAATTATAATAAAGTAGTGAAATCATTGAATAAAGGATAATAACAGCAAACCCCATCTCTTTCACCAGGGAGGGAAGTAGATATGAAAAGGCTTGCGCAGTAAAAATCCTAGGAATAGGGAAATGTCATAATATTAGTTAGGAGGTATAATACTGTCCATATTTCTGTCTAAAGATAGTGAATTTATTTTCAGTTCAAGTTCATTATAAAACTTAATACTTCCATGGAGAAAACCATAATTTGTGGCAGGATAGTTTTTTGAAATACTGTTTTATGTTATGCTCTCTTTATTTTTCTTCCATATCTCCTTTAAAGAAGCTGACTAGAACCTATTTTGCCTCTTTACTCAAGGATTGTTTACAGGCATAAGCAGAAAATACTTGACGAAAAAGCCAGGCTTGTTGCCATGTTTTGTAAAAGTGAAAGCCTGAGGAGAAAAGAAGGAAGAGTAAATCAGAGGCCTGGGGAAATGGGCACTGGAGGACAGGAGATTCCCGGACCCTGGAAAACAGCCAAATTCATCAACCTCTGGTTGATGGTACTCTGTGGTAATGCCCTGAGGAGGTAATAAGATCTCAGAGAAAACTGCTGTGTGGTATGCATAGGTGTACCTCATGCATGAGGCATTCCCATACCGGCAAATACCCTTGTGCAAAGACAAATTGGGCTAGAACAGATCCCTGTGTAATTGGACAATGAGCATAACAATGTCAGTATTAGTAGATAAAAAATTGGAGTCCATATTGTTTCTTTTTTCCTTTTTTGATGGGGAAAAGATAAGGCAGGAGGAGCAAAGGGAAAGCATATCATATAAGTCTCCAGGAAGGAAAATATCCCTTTTAGGATTGAAATTGAATGCCCTCCTAGTTCACTGAGATGGAAGCTTGGAGTTAGATTTTAGATTTAATGTAAATGAAGAGTAATTTTTTTTTCATTTCTTACATGACTGAGTTTAATCATTAATTAAAATGATTAAATCATTTAATCATTAATCTTAATATTAATTTATTAAACTAGCTGCAGTGGGGCAGATCACAACCTGCAGAGGACAGCAAGATAGAGTACAGCCATGCATGAAGAGATTCCAAAAAATACTGGGTAAAAGCCAACTTTTAAAATATCATTTCTACAGATCCTGTTCATAAAGTAAAATCTTTAATCAGGTGAGATTAATAAGCACAGCGTGAGGAATTTCTCTGACCATACTAAGGATTCTTTCAGAAAAAAAAAGTCTATCACTGTACTAAAAGTTTAAGATTAATAATACCATGAAACACATAGAAGAGGATCAGCTGAATCTGAGATTTCAAGAATAATGATATTATAGATCATATCACACTATGTAAAGAATTTCTCTTACCATGTCTCTTTAAGGAATTCTTCATTGGTTTCTTAGGGAGGTCTACTTGGAAAAGCTTTCACACTTTACCACATAGAAATTAATACTATTAACTAATAAATTAATAAACACTATTACATTTCTACCTTGTGGTATGTATTTAGTAATTCTAATTACTACAGTTAAATAATTATCTTTACAAAATTCTGTCATAAACAAGGCTATTTCTATTCAGCTGAATCATATCCCATGTTATCTAAAGCCAATCCTTCCACTTGTGGGTTAAGTCTATTCTCCTCTAACTTAAAAAACATTACTCCAACAATTCTCCCTTTCTCTCTTACGTTATTTTCTCCCTTCTCCATTGGATTATTCTTTGAGTTAAAAAACCAGCTTAAAAAACCAAGCAAACAAACAAAAGAAAATTAAAAATTCTCTTGTGCTTACATCCCCCCATCCTCCCCCAAGTGCTGTATTAATTTAATTCTCAGTTCCTACTTGCAGCAAAATTCCTTGAATTTGTTGTCTCTGCCATTTTTAATTACTTTTCTCCCATTCTCTCTTAAATCCACTCCTATTTAATTTTTGCCTCCATAACTCTTTGCTCTTGCAAGATCACCAAGAATTTATGTAATGCTAAATTTATTAGTCAAGTCTCAGTCTTTATTTCACTTGACCAGGCAGTAGGATTTGACACAGCTGATCACTCCTTTCAGATGCTTTTTTCTCTTGGTTTCCAGTATACCACCTTCTCAGTCTCTCTTTCTTCCTCCTTGGACATTTCTTTCTCAGTCCTCTTTGCTTTTCTTTAACATGCCAGGCACTGTCTCACTTTAGGACTTTTTCAGTGTCTTTCCACCTAATCAGATTGTTCTTGCCTCAGATATTCACATAGCACTGAGCCCTCAACTCCGTGGACCCTTAGTCTAGATCTTATCTCAGTGAAGGTAGACTACCTTTTTAAAACTTTGATCCCTTGTACTGAATGAATTCTCAATCTACCTACCCTCCTTTATTTTCTGCTCCTTAAAATTTGTTACCATCTAACTATATAATTTACCTAATTGTCATTTTAATTTTCTCATATCTGCCACCCTTCATTGGAATGTAAGTTCTATGAGGGCAAAATCCAATGCCTTGCATACTCTTCTGGCCCTGCTGGTACATGTGGGCTAGCTCTTGTGGCTCATTTGGAGTTATACTTCCTTTCCTCTCATATTGGACTGCATTAGTCAGAGTTTTCCTGAGAAACAGAACCAATATGCATTGGTTCTATATGTGCATTATATGCTATTATATATATTATATAACACCTTTAGATAGATAGATATTATACCTATAGATAGATATATATCATATCTATAGATAGATATATATTATTCCTATAGATAGATACACATATGGGTATAGATATATAATACATGTTATAAACAGATTTATTATAGGGGATTGGATCATGTGATTATGGAATCTGAGAAGTCCTACTATTTGCCATCTGCAAGCTGGAGACCGAGGAAAGCTGGTGTTGTATTTCAACCCAAGTCTGAAGGCCTGAGAACCAGGAGAAATGATGGTGTAAGCTCTAGTCTGAGGACGGAAGAAGACTGATAGCTCAATCAGTCAGGTAGAAAGAGAGAGTGAATTCTCCTTTTCTATGGCTTTTAGTTCTGTTCAGGGCCCCAACCAGTTGTCTGGTGCCCACTAATATTGGAAAGAGCAATCTGCTTTACTCAGTCTACTGATTCAGAAGTGAATCTTATCCAGAAATAATGTTTAGCCAAATATCTGGGCAAATGTCTTGCCTGTGATCCAGGCAAGCTGACATGTAAGATTAACCATCACACAGACCAACACTTCTCTAGTCAGGTTATGTTGGCCTATATGGAACAGGTTGAGGGCACATTCTAAGGGAGAGAGAGTGTTTGTTGTCTTACAAGGAAAATTGAGGTTTCCATATTTTCAGATGCACCAACCCAGGCGTATCCATTCCATGTGTCAAGTTCCCATCTTTTCAACCATTATTGCAGACTTGCCTGCAAACTTGTCACAAGTTTGACTTGCCTTGGAGTTCTGGTATTTTTATGTTTAAGCTCTTGGGCTCATCCTAGCTACCTCTACCCATCAGTTATAGCAGATGTGAACCTTTTTATATGCCACATAGGAGGCATTGTAGCTTACACACTTAACTCTCAGTCTTTTGTTATCTTTTCCAAAGGTTGAGCTTAGCAACAGCCACTAAATTTGACATCCCTTATTTTCTATTTTCTCCGTATTTTCAAATACCTGACATATTATGTAGCTAGCGAATTAATGTCCACTGGTCTATCATCTCATTTTACTCTTAATAAAAAATTCGATAATCATGTTGTCACCCGTGTCAAGGGCTATCTGAGCTCCACTTAGGAGGATGGGATCCTCATTACCAGTAAGGTGGTAGATGATTTGGTTCCAAAAGCCCACCATCATTTCTGTTTTCTCAGACCATGTCCAATGCCAACCATTAGGGGGTGGAGGTTATGGGAGGGGGTCCCTTGGAAGCAGGTTGAGTTGAAAATGAGCATGCAAGAGCATTATCAGGGAGTGCTTTTGGAATCACCACCTGTAAAAGGAAAGAGAAAGAAGCAGGCTTGGACTGAGGGAGAAGTTAGGCTTCATGCAGTCGCAGAGGCCTTAGTTAACCCCACAGGGAGTTTTGAATCTAGAACAGCACTGTGAGTATCACAAGCTAGCATAAGGAAGCCAGGCCTTATGCCCCTATGTTAGCCAATCACTGGACTTCTCCCAGAAGAGAACATGACCTTGGGTGACTCTAACTAAGGCAACGGAGAAGACTTACGTTTGAGAGCTTTTTGCTGACTGCATTCTAAGCAACTGGAGGAATGAATTCTTTGATCTTGAACAGGGATCTGTAATACCTTCTATTTCAGTTTCCCTAAGAATTAGTAGATATAGTCCAAACAGTACTGCATGGTATGGCTGGTATATTGCATTTTCTCAATGACTTGCTGTTGAATATGTGCATAACTGATACATATGCTTTAGGAATTCAATTTTTGGCTATACCCAGTCAGCGTGCTGGTCCCAGATAGATCAGTACATCCCCTACATAAATGATAACTTGCAATTAGTGCATAGCTTGAGAATAGTATCTCAGTATAGAAACATGATCAGTGTTCAATTTGGCCAAAGAAAAATCTGAAAAAAATTCCTGAGGCTTAAGGAGATTACACACTAACTAAAAGCTTGAACTGCAGAATTAGTGTCAATTTTATGACAACAACAATCAGCTAAAATTGAATTTGAGTTTTTAATGATATGTAGAAACTACTTAATAATTCTATTAGCACTAAGTTCAACAAACAGCAGGGTGTGGAGTATAGACCTGAAATATAATTGAAGAGCTCTATCACAAGATTAAGAAGACAAAAGCTAGGAAGAGAAAGTTGATTACAGCCCAGAAAATTGAGAAGGTTAAGTAAATTAGAATGATAAACTTAACATGTTTTACTAGTTCTGTGATATGACAATTGTCCTGTAAGAAAAGAGTCCTATGGCTAGGACAATTTAAAATAAACTGATTAAAATAAAATTAAAGTGATTTTCTTGACTGTAAAGATTTCTCAGACTTAAAGATTTTAATGCACTGTGTCAGTCTGAGGTTTTTGAGAAGTATATATCAAAAAGGGATCAAATGTACAAAATAGATAATTTTGGTTAAAAAATTAAATAAAAAGCTATAAAGGCTAAAAGTGATGGAGCAGGATAAAAGTGGGAGGAGTCTTCATGTCACCTATGAAAGGTGGGAGGGAAGGAAGTAGGTTTGGGTAGGAAGAGTGTCAGACTGTAGTACAGTTCAGAGAAAGTCTTGACCAGATAATAAAGAGGTCCTAGAACAAGACTGTCCATCAACAGAATCCTACATTGGGTCACAATGGCCCATCTCTAGTACTCTCGCCATGTTCAACCATTGGCGGGGCCCAGCCCTGGGCCAGGTTTGACTTCAAGTGAATGCTGCAATGGATCTGAAGGTGTGGTAGCTGCGGGCTGTCAGTCCATTGTCTTTGCTATTGCAGGTTCTTTTGAAAGATCTGAGTGGCCACATTTCCATGACCACCACATATGCTAATAACATGTGAATAAGTTATGAATATAAAGAGAGGTTTATAGAAAGCTCTTTCCAAATTTTTGTTTGGCAGCATAGCCCTTATAAAACCAGTGTTCTGCGACTTGAGCATCTGGTGTAGAGAAGAGTAAATTGTGTTATTTCTATTTAGAATAACATATAAGAAGATTCACTAGTCAGACTTTTACTATTTTTACAGATTTTTACAGACAACAGAACTATATAAAAATAGATTTTGTCACCAAAATAAAAATATATATTACAGATTAGGAAGCCCTTCCAATACAGTATGTGGTGAAAGGGTGAAAAGATTTATCAAACGCATTTCAGAATTTCAAATCCTGCATTACATGACTACATCTTCCTCCCTAAATCTTTTTCCCCAAATTTTCGGCTGCATCACTTTCTCTCGAGTCTCTTTTTAACTGTGACTTTTTCTTCTCAGTCTTTGATTCCCTGGCCTGTCATTGTGGCAGCCACAAAAATGCACTTATCAGATTCCCTGCTGGGGGGTAGGCTTTTGGCTGACAGCCCCAGCTGCTCCCTCTGCACACTCTACCCACCCCACCTCCATCTCTGCCCTGACTGATTCCCTCCCCCACCCCCTTATTAAACATGACCCATTATTCTAGCAGGATGCTTTGTCTCAGGGACTTTCCATCATCTGGACCAACTTTCTCAGTTTCTAGTCTGAAATTCTGCCTACCCTATCCTGCTTTCACCCTTTACCCTTCAAAGGCATTTGCCTTAATACGTTTATTGCATGTCTAATCCCATATCCGTGTCTGCTTCTCAGAGGATCCAAAACAACAGTCACATATATTCATATTCTCTAGCATTTTGTCATGGGTTCTCTACATTTTTCACTCTCTATTCTTTCATTACTTTACCATTATTTTATATTAAGGAATCCCAAACCTACTGCTTAAGATCCTTGGTAGCTAATTCTGTCTCTGTCTCTGTTTCCATCTGTTAAGTTGGCTTTAAAATAACCTGGGGAAATACTTCAGTGGCTCAGGGCAGCTTTCTGACTTGTTCCTCCAATCTGAATCCTGCTGCTTTGGCATACTGTACCTTGTACTTAGATTCAGCTTCTCTGTTGAACCCCTTTGGATTAATGTCTTGGTTGGACTGCATTATATTTTGATATTTTTATTCCTCTTTTTCATTCCTAGGCACAATCCTTTTAATAGCCCTGAGCTTCATACTCCAAAATCAGTGGTCCAGTTTCTCTCACCCCACACATACCCTGAATCCCTAAGACCCCAGCCAGGATTGAGAGCTCAGACATATTCATGTTTGGAATGGGGGTGGAGAAGAAGACTAAAACAAACTCCAAACCCTGTCCTAAACTAAAGCCCTGTATATATAATAAACTATAGGATTGTTTTACCTAAATATTCCCCTGGACCAAACTCTCTAGCTCTAAAAATGAACTTGTCATTGCTTTTGACACAAATATGCTTCATCTTTGACATCATTATCTTGAGCAACCTCGTGGACAGTGATGCCATTAACCAAGTAAGAAATCTGGGAGTTTCTATGACTCCTTCTACAAGCTTGTCTTTCATTTCCCATCACTCACCATTCCTTGCAAAGGTTAATGACCTTTGCATTCATTA
Source organism: Mesoplodon densirostris (assembly GCF_025265405.1). Taxonomy (NCBI): domain Eukaryota; kingdom Metazoa; phylum Chordata; class Mammalia; order Artiodactyla; family Ziphiidae; genus Mesoplodon; species Mesoplodon densirostris. Next base: position 53,891,073 of record NC_082665.1, read on the forward strand.
CTTAGTTTTCTCTTATCTGTCCCCACAACCAGTGCCTCAGATCCAGCCTTCATCATTACTCACCTGCACCATTGTAAGAGCCTCCTTGTTTGTTTAATGGCGTGCATTTGTTTCCTTCCATCTATTGTCCATATTTTACAAATTTAAACTGTTTACTCTTGGGTTAAAGATCTTTTGATGGCTTTCCTTTACCTAATGACATGGTCCAAACCCTTTGTTATGGCTTCTAAACTCCTAATAACCAAACCATTATGAACTTTTCTGCTTCATTATTTAGGCTTCTTCCACTTACTTTATGCTTGAGTGGTCTAGCTGAACTATGTCCAGCTCTGAAACATGACATATTATGTCATGCCATTGAACTTCTGTGCATGAAGTTCCTTAAGTTTGGAGTGCCTTTCTCCTTACATTCCTGGAAAACTATTCAGAATTCAAGGCTCAATTAAACATTATTACCTTTTTGAAGCATTTTTGTACTCTCTCTCTTTTATCCATTAATTTTATAACCTCCTCTCTCCCTCTTTGCTCGCTTCATAGAGTTAGGCGTTTCTATTGCACCCTGCCCTTGCCTCTATTAGAGCCTCTCTATAAAGCCCTCTATAATGTACATTTCTTTACTCATCTGTTTCCTTTACTAGGCTATGAGTTTTTTGAAGGCAAGATCAAGACATTTATTTTGGTACTAAAAGTATGAAGGGCTATGCCTGGCACTTAGAATGTGCTTTAAAAGTATGTCGAATAAATTATCTCTTCCATTGTATGATTATGCCAAAGAAGACAATGGTTTTAATTCAAGAAAGTTCAGTGTCCAATATGAGAAAAAGAGCACAATGCCTATTGGTGAATCTTAATGAAAAAAAGAAAGAAAAATCTAACAAAAAGAATAAACAGTTCTGAAAAATAGGAAACTGTAGACATTAACTTTTTACTAATGTTTGAATCAAATTATAGAATGCCTCCAGGGAATAATGCCTATAAGGTTTTCAACTTCATTTTCTGTAAAGTCAAAACATTCTTATTCTGAACTAATAAGAAACCTAAAGGATGTGGCTTGTTTTTAAATACATTTGCATGCTTTTGATGAGAGGTCTAGTTTTGGCAGGCTAACCTGCGTAATAAATTTCCCACAAGCAGTTGTGGATCTACTCTTACCAACCCAATAAAATTGCCTGGGAAGGATTAGATTACAATGGATTTTCGAAGAAAAAAATGAACATATTAATTTCCTCCTGGAATAGTCATTGAATACGAAGTTAGACCCAAGATATATTAGAAAATAAACTTAACTAGAGCTGTTTCAGAATGTGCAAGTCAAAAGTATATAGTGTAAAGGTGAGTGTAAATAGGACAGTAAACAGGATAAAGGAGGGTGAACACAAATGCCTAACAGCAGTGTTAGCATTAAAGGATGGGATGGATGTGGCCTCTGCATTCATGGGGGAAGGTCCATGGGTGCTCAGAGAGTTAGGATTGAAGCAAGCATTTCCTTCCACTTTTTTTTTTTTTTTTTTTAATGGGCAGGAAGAGTTTCCACATTCCCACAATGAGAATTCTATCTCTCTTAGGTTCCTTTTTTCTCTTAATTAAAGTAAAATTCACATAACATAAAATTAGCCATTTTACAGTGAACAATTCAGTGGCATTTAGTACGTTCATAATGTTCCACAAGTTTATCTAGTTCCAAAACATTTTTATCACCCTTAAAAGAAACCCCAGGGCTTCCCTGGTGGCGCAATGGTTGGGAGTCCGCCTGCCGATGCAGGGGACACGGGTTCGTGCCCCGGTCCGGGAAGATCCTACATGCCGCGGAGTGGCTAGGCCCGTGAGCCATGGCTGCTGGGCCTGCGCATCCGGAGCCTGTGCTCCGCAGCAGGAGAGGCCACAGCAGTGAGAGGCCCGCATAATGCAAAAAAAAAAAAAAAAAAAAAAAAAAGAAATCCCACATCATTAGGCAGTTCCCCATTTCTCCCTTTCCCCAGCACCTGGAGACCACCAATTTCTGTGTATCTCTATGGATTTTCCTATTCTGGATATTTCTTATAAATGGTATCATGCAATATGTGACCTTTTGTGTCTGGCTTCTTTCACTTAGCATATGTTTTCTAGATCCAACAATGTTGTAGCTGTATTTCACTCCTCTTTATGGCTGAATACTATTTTGTTGTATGTACATACAGTACCACAATTTGTTTATCCCTTCATCTTTTGATGGACATTTGGGCTGTTTTCACTTTTTGACTATTGTGAACTATGCTGCTATGAACAGGCATGTGCATGTATTTCTTAGATTTAATCATCATTTTTTATTCATTTACTCACTCATCATACACTTTTAAGATTCTAATTATGTGCTGGAATCTCTGTTAGACCCCAGGTATAAAATGATGAATGAGACATGATTCCCACCATGAAGGAATTCACTGTCTAGTGGTGGGGATGGCAATAAAAGCTGGCAAATTTCAACACCACTTGTTATCTTTATAAATGGAAGATAAGTGATATCCTTCAGTGAGCTACAGGATAGAGAAAGGATTGTTTAGGGCTTACTTCCTTTATACTCTTCCATTTTTATACCTGCCTGCTTTTACAGCCACTTTCACATAAACTCCATCAGAGTTTTCCTATCACTATAATATAGATGATGATCCCTTTCTTTCATTGAGGAGAAAGATATATCAGTACCTTAATATCTGACCTATATGCTAACTACTAGAAACTAAGGCACTTCTTTTTCTGAAACAAGCAAAAGGATAATGACGATAGGGGCTCTGAAGAGTAGTTTCAGTTAGGATGCCAACAAGAAGTAGAAGGTACTCTTGAAGACAATTTAATGAAGCAACTGCTTACAGAGATGCGGGCACAATTAAGGTAATCAGAAAAGGAATGTGAGGTACCCAGGAACTAGCAAAAGGAAACTAACCACCTGCAGGGGGAAAGGGAGGAAAAGAAATTACCAGGACCTAGTGGGAATCACAGCCATGGGAGGACAGCATCCTAAAGGAGTTGTGTTAAAAAGATGTAGCCTCTGCTCAAACCACAAAGCTGATTCCTCTGATTCCTCTAGCTCTCACTTTTGAACACTCCAATATCTTACTAGTGCATCCTATTGGACAACTAATCAGAATCCAGAGATCAAAGGAGCTTGGAAGATGCTAAGGGCACCAGTAAGGCAGAAAAGGGTAGAAATGGATGGAGACAGGGAGGGGGTAGAAAAGCAGAAACACACTGGTAGAGAATATGGAAGCCAATCCTGTCACTACTCAAAGCCATCTATGGTCTTGTTGCCAAGAGAAAGACACAAGTCTTCATTCAAGAAACTAGCCACATTAGTTCCTGAGGAAAAGAGAATAAAGGTAGACTTGAGGAGTAGAGTGAGGGCATAACCATACAAACAACACAAAAGGCAGTGGCACGAAATTTAGACAAAACTGGAGCAATTGCAAAGGATATGAGAGTTTAGTAGTTCAGACCTAGTCAGAAATTGGGAGTGTGTGTGTCACAGTCTGTTGTGACAGAGAATGAAAAATCTTTCCCATAAATGTTATTAACATAGGGTGGTCGGGAGATCAAGAAGAGCTTTGTTGAACCAACATTGGGGTATCACTAGAAGAATCCTTCAACTGACTAAGGGTGATTTCTTGGTGTGGAAGCCAATAACCTTCACCTCTGCAAGTCACCCTAAGTGGGAAGGAACATGTCAAGCTCACTGTTTATGTTCTCTGGGAGGAAGGTAGAAGTAGGGTAACCATTTTAGAGGACAGGATCACCCACAAGATAACCTGATAAAATTGGTTTTGGGGAAGTCTGTATAGGAGTTTAGAGCAGACCCAGGGCTATTTTTAATATTTCTAATATATTCATGTGTATGTGCACTATTCTAGTAAAAAGAAAGTGTAGTTAGCTTAATTTCAATTTGTATTTTTCAGGTTTCTCAACCCAAGTTCCTCTCTTCTCTGTAAGTCTCCCTCCCTCCCTAATAAACAAATTAACAGTGTGTCTCTCATCATGCTCTTGATTCTTGGCATTGGGATGTCCAGAGGAAGGATAGAAGGATGTAAAGGCCTTGCAGACTAGGGTCTTTGGAGGCATGTAATCCAGCTCATCATCTCAGGAAGTGATATTTTCTATGTCCTCCTTGAACATGGGATATGCAGCTTGTTTAAAAGTTTCTTATAGTGGAGCATTCACCATCTACTGTGGCCAACTCTAGAATAGCTTTGGTGTTTTTTATGAAATTCCTAACTTTTCTTTTTAGGTATAGCTGATTTACAATATTATATAAATTACAGGTGAACTACATAGTGATTCATGATTTTAAAGGTTATACTCCATTTATAATTATTATAAAATATTGGCTATATTTCCTGGTTTATACAATATCATTGTAGCTTATTAATTTTATACGAGTAGTCTGTAATTCTTAATCTCCTACTCCTATCATGCACCTCCTTCCTCCCTCTCCTCACTGGTAACCACAAGTGTTTTCTCAATATCTGTGAGTCTTTTTCTGTTTTATTATATTCATTTTGGAGATTACACATACAAGTGATAACATACAGTGTCTGTATTCATGCGTCTGACTTATTTCACTAAGAATGATACCATCCAGGTCCATCCATGTTGTTGCAAATAACAAAATTTCATTCTTCTTTTATGACCGAGTAGTTTTCCATATATACTTCAAATACACACACACACACACACACACACACACACACACACACACACCTCCAAAATCTTCTTTATCCATTTTATCCATTCATCTGTTGATGGACACTTAGGTTGATTCCATATCTTCGCAATTGTAAATACTGGTGCTATGAACATTAGGGTGCACGTATCTTTTTGAATTAGTGTTTTCGTTTTCTTTGGATATATACTTAGGAGTGAAATTGCTCAATGATATGATGGTTCTATTTTTAGTTTTTTGAGGAATTTTCATGCTGTTTTTCACAGTGGCTGCACCAATTTACATTCCCACAACAGTGTACAAGTGTTTCCTTTTCTCCACATTCTTGCCCACATTTATTATTTGTGGTCTTTTTGATGATAGGCATTCTGATAGGTGTGAGATGATATCTCACTGTGGTTTTGATTTGCATTTCTCTGACGATTACCAATTTTGAGTGTCTCCATGTACTTGTTGGCCATCTGCTTCTATTCTTTGGAAGAATGTCTATTCAGGTCTTCTGCCCATTTTTAATGGGGTTGTTTGTTTTTTGATCATGAATTGTATGAGCTGTTTATACATTTTGGATAAATATGCACACAAAAAAAGAGAAAGGAATCCAAACATAACATTAAAGATAATCATCAAATCACAAAGGACGATTATAAAAGAATAAGGAACAAAAAAGAACTACAAAAACAATCCCCAAATAATTAACAAAATGCAGTATGTACCTATCAATAATTACTTTAAATGTAAATGGACTAAATGCTCCAATCAAAAGACACAGAGTGGCTTAATGGACACAAAAGCAAGACCCATATATATGCTGCCTATAAGAGACTCACTTCAAATCTAAAGATACACACAGAATGAAACTGAGGGGATGGGAAAATGTATTCCATGTAAATGAAAATCAAAAGAAAGCTGGGATAGCAATACTTAGACAAAATAGAATTGAAAACAAAGACTGTAACGGACAAACAAGAGCATCACATAATGATCAAGTGATCATTCCAAGAAGAAGATATAACAATTGTAAATATGTATGTATCCAACATAGGAACACCTAAATACATAAAGCAAATATTAGCAGACATAAAGGGAGAAATTGACAGTAACACAATGCTAGTGGTGGACTTTAACACCCCACTTACATCAACAGACAGATCATCCAGATGGAAAATCAATATGAAAACACTGGCCTTAAATGGCATGTTAGAGCAGATGGACTTAATAGATATATAGAGAACATTCCACCCAAAAGCATAATTCACATTCTTTTCAACTGCTCCTGAAGCATTCCCCAGGATAGATTACATGATATGTCACAAAGGAAGCCTTGGTAAATTTAGGAAAACTGAAATCATATCAAGTATTTTTTCCAACCACAACACTGCGAGACTAGAAATCAACTACAAGGAAAAAACTGCCAAAAAAAACACATGGATGCTGAACAATATGTTACTGAACAACCAATGGATCACTGAAGAAATCAAAGAAGAATTCAGAAAGTACCTGGAAAGGCCACCATTAAAGAGTCTACAAATAACAAATGCTGGAGAGGGTGTGGAAAAAAGGGAACCCTCCTACACTGTTGGTGAGAATATAAATTGGTGCAGCCACTATGGAAAGCAGTATGGACGTTCTTTAAAAAACGAAAAATAGACTTGCCATATTATCCAGCAAATCCACTGCTGGGCATATATCTGGAGAAAAATATAATTTTAGAAAATACATGCACCCCAATGTTCATACCAACATTATTAACAATAGCCAAGACATGGAAGCAACCTACATGTCCATCAACAGATGAATGGATAAAGAAAATGTGGTATATATATACAATGGAGTACTACTCAGCCATAGAAAAGAATGAAATAATGCCATTTGCAGCAACATGGATGGACCTAGATACTATCATACTAAGTGAAGTAAGTTGGAAGGAGAAAGATAAATTCATATGATATCACGTATATGTGGAATATAAAATATGATACAAATGAACTTATTTATAAATTAGAAAAAGACTCACACACATAGAAAACAAATTTATTGTTACAAAAGGGGAAAGGGGTTGGGTGAGGGACAAATTAGGAGCTGGAATTAGCAGATACAGAGTACTATATATAAAATAGGTAAACAACAAGGTCCTATATATAGCACAGGGAACTATATTCAATATCCTATAATAATCCATAATAGAAAAGAATATGGAAAATACAACTGAATTACTTTACTGTATACCAGAAACAGACACAATATTGTAAATCAACTATACTTCAATAAAAAAAATTTTTTTAAGTACCTGGAGACAAATGAAAACAAAAACACACTTATCCAAAATCTATGGGATGCAGTAAAAGCAGTTCTAAGAGGGAAGTTTACAGAAAACAAAAAAAAAAATCTCAAATAAACAACCTAAGCTTACACCTAAAGGATCAAACAAAACCCCTTAGTATAAGGAAAGAAATAATAAAGTTCAGAGCAGAAATAAATGAAATAGTGACTAAAAATCAATAGGAATAATCAATGAAACTAAGGGCTGGTTCATTGAAAAGATAAAATTGATAGACCTCTAGCCAGAGTCATCAAGAAAAAATAAGACCCAAATCAATAAAATCAGAAATTAAAAAGGAGAAGTTATAACTGACACCACAGAAATACAAAGGATCATAAGAGATTACTACAAAAAGCTATACACCAATCAAATGGACAACCTAGAAGAAATGGACAAGTTCCTAGAAATGTAGAATCTCTCAAGACAAAAGCAGGAAGGAATAGAAAATACAAATAGAATAATTACTAGTAATGAAATTGAATTAGTAATGAAAAAAATTCCCAACAAACAAAATTCCAGGCCCAGTTGGTTTCAGAAGTTAATTCTACGAAACATGTGAAGAATAAAAGCCATATGTTCATCTCAATAGATGCAGAAAAAACTTTTGACAAAATTCGACACCAATTTATGATAAAAACTCTCCAGAGTGTGGGTATGGAGGGAACATACCTCAACATAATATAGGCCATATATGATAAGCCCACAGATAACATCATATTCAACAGTGAAAAGCTGAAAGCACTTCTTCTAAGATCAGGTACAAGATAAGAATGCCCACTCTCCCCACTTTTACTCAACATAGTATTGGAAGTCCTAGCCACAGCAATCAGAGAAAAGTAAATAAAAGGAAACCAAACTGGAAAGGAAGAAGTAAAACTCTCTGTTTGCAGATGGCATGATATTCTACATATCCTAAAAATGCCACCAAAAAAACCATTAGGGCTCATCAATGAATTTGGTAAAGTTGCAGGATACAAATTTAATATACAGAAATCTGTTGCATTTACATACACTAACAACAAAATAATGGAAAAAGAAATTAAGGAAATAATCCCATTTACCATTGCATCACAAAGAATAAAATACTTAGGAATAAATCTAACTAAGGAGGTAGAAGACTTGTACTCAGAAATCTATTACATGATGAAAGACACTGGAGATGACTCTAACAGATGAAAAGATATACTATATTCTTGGATTGGAAGAATTAATATTGTTAAAATGACCATACTACCCAAGGCAATCTACAGATTCAATGCAATCTACAGGTTCGTGGTATCTACAAAATACCAAGAGCATTTTTCACACAACTAGAAAAAAAAATAAATTTGTATGGAAACACAAAAGACCCTAAATAGTCAAAACAATCTTGAGAAAGAACAGAGCAGGAGTATCATGTGCCCTGACTTCAGCCTATACTATAAAGCCACAGTAATCAAAACAGTATGATTTTTGTGCCAAAACAAGCACAAAAACAGTTTTGTGTCACAAATTGGCACAAAAACAGATACATAGATCAATGGAACAGAAAAGAGAACACAGAAATAATCCCACACACTTACGGTCAATTAATCTATGCAAAGGAGGCAAGAATATACAATGGAGAAAAGACAATCTCTTCAATGAGTGGTGTTGGGAAAACTGGACAGCTACACGGAAAAGAATGAAATTAGAACATTTCAGTTCACATTTCACACCATTCACAGAGATAAACTCAAAATGCATTAAAGACCTAAATGTAAGACCAGAAACCATAAAACTCCTAGAAGAAAACATAAACAGAACACTCTGAAATAAATTATAGCAATATTGTTTTGGATCTGTCTCCTAAGGCAAAAGAAACAAAAGCAAAAATAAACAAATGGGACTTAATTAAATTTAAAAGCTTTTCACAGCAAAGGAGACCATATACAAAAGAAAAAGACAACCTACTGAATGGGAGAAAATATTTGCAAATGATATGATCAATAAGGAGTTAATATCTTCTTTATAATTATTTCTAAAAACAAACAAATATACAAACAAAAATATAGAACCTAAGGCTACTAAAACTTTAAGAGAAAGACCAAGTTTTTTGTCCTTTAGGGTAATTCTTTGTCTGGATTTTTTTTTTTTTTTAAAGCATCTAGTATTTACAGAATATATCCCTTGCTTGGAAAGTGAACAGATGAGCCTTAAGTAGCTTGGGGCAGAAGGCAAGCTGTCCCCTGATGCTGGGCTTATTAGGTTGTCTTGTTTTCACCAATCAACCTACAGTACCCAGAGGCATTTGCATATGTAGATATCCTCTCCCTCAGACAAACCAACTCTGAATATTTGGACAAAATCTATCTTCTTTAAATTTGGAGATTTTGAATCATTGAGCAAAGATTAAGATATTATCAGATTAGGGATAAAGTACAGTATCCAAAAAGAATTTTCTAAACACATTTATTGGTTTCATTTAATTTGAAAATATTTGCCAACAACAGTTTAATGTTAATGCTAATAGATGCATTAATAAACAGCATGACGAAATGTTTTCAACATGTTCTCACACTTTGATCTCTATTTCTTTTTTTTTGGCTCTACTTGAACAAACTTATTCTAACACATCTCTATTCAGGAGTTATCCTAGTAGGATATTTCATATAAGAGCAACTGGATATTTATGATATTTGAGCAATATAAGTAGATTTTTAACATTTTTCAAAATGTTTCCATAAATATAAAAATTCATACATAATCATACAATTCTGTTGGTTCAGTTTAATTCATATATTCAATACATTACAGAGATTCTGAGATGAAGTTTTCTACATAGTAATATACTTGGATATCACACACAAACTATTCATATACTTACATAAATCTATGGTATGTGGTTTAAACAGTGTACAGAAGCTGATCACCAACATTTGGAAGTATTTGCTTCCCAGAGCTGTGTATTATAATTGCCAAATTTATTCCATCATTGAAAATTAAATACCAACTAAAATTTAAAATGAAGCCTGGACTTTTGTTGGAAGTTTTAAAATCACAGTTTCAATTTCAATACTTGGGACCTGTCTGTTTATATTTTCTATTTCTTCCTGGTTCAGTCTTCGGAGATTATACCTTTCTAAGAATTCGTCCATTTTTTCCAGGTTGTCCATTTTATTGGCATATAGTTGCTTGTAGAAGTCTCTTATACTCCTTTGTATTTCTGTGGTGTCTGTTATACTTCTCCTTTTTTGTTTCTAATTTTATTGATTTGAGCACTCTTCCTCTTTTTCTTGATGACTCTGGCTAAAGGTTTACCAATTTTGTTTATCTCCTCAAAGAACCAGCTTTTAGTTGCATTGATCTTTTCTATTGTTTCCTTCATTTCTATTTCATTTATTTCTGCTCTGATCTTTATAATTTCTTCCTTCTACTAACTTTAGGTTTTGTTCATTCTTCTTTCTCTAGTTGCTTTATGTGTAAGGTTAGGTTGTTTATTCGAGATTTTTCCTGAGGTAAGATTGTAGTCTATAAACTTCCCTCTTAGAACTGCTTTTGCTGTGTTCCACAGGTTTTAGATTATCATGCTTTTATTTTCAATTATCTCTATGTATTTTTTGATTTCCTCTTTGATTTCTTCAGTGATCCATTTGTTGTTTACTAGCATATTGTTTAGCCTCCATGTGTTTGTGTTTTTTAGTTTTTTTTCTTGTAGCTAATTTCTAATCTCATAGCATTACGGTTGGAAAAGATGCTTGAAATGATTTCAGTTTTCTTAAATTTACCAAGGCTCACTTTGTGGCCCAGCATGTGATCAATCCTGGAGAATGCCCCATGTGCATTGAGAAGAATGTGTATTCTGCTGCTTTTCAATGGGATGCTGTATAAATATAAATTAAGTCCATCTGGTCTAAGGTGTCATTTAAGGCCTGTGTTTCTTATTGATTTTCTGTCTGGATGATCTGTCCATTGATGAAAGTGAGGTGTTAAAGTCCTCCACTATTAGTGTGTTACTGTCGATTTCTCCTTTTATGCTTGTTAGTATTTGCCTTATAAATTGAGGTACTCCTATGTTGGGTACATATATATTTACAATTGTTATATCTTCTTCTTGGATTGATCCATTGATCATTATGTAGTGTCCTTCTTTGTCTCTTGTAACAGTCTTTAAAGTCTCTTTTGTCTGATATGAATATTGCTATTTCAGCTTTCTTTTGATTTCTATTTGCATGAAATACATTTTTCCATGTGATTAAAAAACTTCCAACAAACAAAAGTCCAGGACCAGATGGCTTCACAGGCAAATTCTATCAAACGTTTAGAGAAGAGTTAACACCTACACTTCTGAAACTATTCCCAAAAAAATATCAGAGGAAGGAACACTCCTAAACTTAGTCTATGAGGCTACCATCACCCTGATACCAAAAGCAGAGAAAGATACCACACACACAGAAAAATCACAGGCCAATGTCATTGATGAACATAGACGCAAACATCCTCAACAAAATACTAGCAAACTGAATCCAACCATACATTAAAAGGATCATACAACTGAGCAGATGGGAATTATCCCAGGGATGCAAGGATCTTTCAGTATCTGCAAATCAATCAGTATGATACACCACATCAACAAACTGAAAAATTAGAAACCATATGATCATCTCAAAAGACGGAGAAAATGCTTTTGACAAAATTCAACAACCATTTATGATAACAACTCTCCAGAAAGTGGGAATAGAGGAACATACCTCAACATAATAAAGGCCATATATGACAAACCTACAGCTAACATCATACTCAATGATGAAAAGGTGAAAGCATTTCCTCCCAGATCAGGAAAAAACAACAATGTCCACTCCCACCACTCTTATTCAACATAGTTTTGGTAGTCCTGGCCACGGCAATCAGAGACGAAAAAGAAATAAAGGGAATCCAAATTGGAAAGAAGTAAAATTGTCACTGTTTGCAGATGACATGATACTATACATAGAAAAGCCTAAAGATGCTACCAGAAAATTACTAGAGCTCCTAAATGAATTTGGTAAAGTTGCAGCATACAAAATTAATATACAGAAATCTGATGCATTTCTATACACTAACAAGAGATCAGAAAGAGAAATTAAAGGAACAATCCCATTTACCATTGCATCAAGAAGAGTAAAATACATAGGAATAAACCTACCTAAGGAGGCAAAAGACCTGTACTCCAAAAACTGTAAGACGCTGATGAAAGAAATCGAAAATGACACAAACAGATGGAAAGATATACCATGTTCTTGGATTGGAAGAATCAATATTGTCAAAATGACTATACTGCCCAAGGCAATCTGCAGATTCAGTGCAATCCCTATCAAATTATCAATGGCATTTTCCACAGAACTAGAACAAAAAAATCTTAAACTTTGTATGGAGACACAGAAGACCCCAAATAGCCAAAGCAATCCTGAGAAAGAAAAACGGAGGTGGAGGAATCAGGCTCCCTGACTTCAGACTATACTACAAAGCTACAGTCATCAAAACAGTATAGTACTGGCACAAAAACAGAAATATAGATCAATGGAACAGGATAGAAAGCCCAGAAATAAACCCATGAACCTATGGTCAATTAATCTACAACAAAGGAGGCAAGAAAATACAATGGAGAAAAGACAGTCTCTTCAATAAATGGTGCTGGGAAAACTGGACAGCTACATGTTAAAAAAATGAAATTAGAACATTCTCTAACACCACACAGAAAAATAAACTCAAAATGGATTAGAGAACTAACTGTAAGACCAGATACTATAAAACTCTTAGAGGAAAAGATAGGCAGAACATTCTTTGACATAAGTCACAGCAATATCTTTTTTTGATCCGTCTCCTAGAGTAAGGAAAATAAAAACAAAAATAAACAAATGGGACCTAATCAAACTCAAAGGCTTTTACACAGCAAAGGAAACCATAAACAAAAAGAAAAGACAACCCACAAGATGGGAGAAAATATTTATAAACAATGTGACCGACATGAGCTTAATCTTCAAAATTTACAAACAGCTCATGAAGGTCAATATAAAAAAAATCAAACAACCCAATCAAAAAACGGGCAGAAGATCTAAATAGACATTTTTCCAAAGAAGACATACAGTTGGCCAAGAGGCACATGGAAAGATGCTCAACATTGTTAATTAGTAGAGAAAAGCAAATCAAAACTACAATGAGATATCACCTCACACCAGTCAGAATGGCCATCATCAAAAAGTATACAAACAGGGGCTTCCCTGGTGGTGCAGCAGTTGAGAGTCTGCTTGCTGATGCAGGGGACATGGGTTCGTGCCCTGGTCCGGGAGGGTCTCCCATGCCGCGGAGCGGCTGGGCCCGTGAGCCAGGGCCGCTGGGCCTGCGTGTCCGGAGCCTGTGCTCCGTGGCGGGAGGGGCCACAGCAGTAGGAGGCCCGCGTACCGCAAAAAAAAAAAAAAAAAAGTATACAAACAATAAATGCTGGAGAGAGTGTGGAGAAAAGGGAACCCTCCTACACCGTTAGTGGGATATAAATTGGTGCAGCCACTATGGAGAATAGTATGGAGGTTCCTTAAGAAACTAAAAATAGAGCTACCATATGATCCAGCAATCTCACTTCTGGGCATACACCCAGAGAAAACATGGTTTGAAACATGCACCTCAATGTTCATTGCAGCGCTGTTTACAATAGCCAAGACATGGATTCAACCTAAATGTCCATTGAGAGAGGAATGGATAAAGAAGATGTGGCACATATATACAATGGAATATTACTCAGCCATTAAAAAGAATGAAATAATGCCTTTTGCAGCAACATGGTTGGACTTGGGGATTATCATACTAAGTGAAGCAAGTCAGACAGAGAAAGACAAATAGCATATGATATCGCTTATATGTGAAATCTAAAAAAAAAAAAAAAACAAACCAACTTATTTACAAAACAGAAACAGACTCACAGGCTTAGAGAACAAATTTATGGTTACCAAGGGGGAAGGGTGGGAGGAGGGACATATTGGGAATTTGGGATTGACACGTACACACTGCTATATTTAAAATAGGTAAACAACAAAGACCTCCTGTGTATCACAGGAAACTCTGCCCCATACTCTATAATAACCTAAATGGGAAAAGAATTTGAAAAAGAATAGATACAGGTATATGTGTAACTGAATCACTTTGCTGTACACCTGAAACTGACACCACATTGTTAACTCTATTCTGATATAAAATAAAAATTAAAAAATAAATAAAATGAAAATGAAGCCCTGACCACTCATTTTACTTTCTTTAGCCTCAGATTTAAGACAAAATAATGAGGTTTGGTTATATGAGCCCTAACACCTTCTTCAGCTCTAATATCCCATATTTTATGCTCCAAAGTAAATAACACGAACCCTTAGTATTTTAAATTTCCTTCAACTGAAAACTTCCTTAACAGTGATGAAATAAAATTCATTGTGTTTTCCCTTTACATCAGTTTTCAGTTAGCAATCATAAATTTTGTAATTATTTAATTAATGTCTTTCTATTTCACTGTTTTGTAACAGTCATAAGGGCAAAGAGCATGTCTATTTTATTTATCATTCATCCACAGCACATACCACCATGCCTCCTGGCATGTAGCAAGTACCCTGAAAACATTCATATAAAATGGATAAATCAACAAATGAATGGTTGAAACAGACTCCCTTCTTTCTGTTGAAAGAAAGATCCTTGGATATAGAAGAAGCAGGCTGGGTTCCAAACACCCCACTTGTCTCCATTCCTGGGGTACACAGGTCTCCAGAGCCTTCTGCTCTCTTGATCCAGATATTTGGGGGTCACTCCTGGGTCCTAAAAGGATTCCCTGGTGATTGCCTATGTAACCTTGGGCTCATCACAACATAGTAATGAAATGTGCAACTACTTACAGAATAGATCCACTTATTAACAGTTGCTTATCAGTAACCAATGCTGCACTGACCGCCTTTTTAAATGACTCCTCCCAATCTTTTGAACTTTTTTTTCCAACAAGCATTGAGTCTGTGATAGCATCTCTCTGAGGTCGCTACCCTAGCAGTCAGTCCTTTTGATCTGTTTCCTGATTCATCTACCAGGCTCCGGAAGAAAGTTTTTGCTATCCTGGCAATCATCGCGAACAAATAATTCTAGGCTTAATCCTCTTAAAATAAAATTCCTTCTTATCTGTGGCTATAAGCTAAGATCTTCTAGGAAAGGCTTTGCTGAGAATAACCCACTCTGTTCTTATGGCTTGGACTTTGGCTCTCTGAATACCTGAACTCTCTATGACCCTCTTAAATAAAGACAGTATTGGTTTGGCTGTTGCTCTGGACGCCAGATGGGCAGGAAGCCCATCTCCTTTATAAGTGCATACTTAAAAAATACACATAATTTTACTATTACTTTTATCTGCCATGCATCTTAATTTTGTGAACAGAAACATCCTACGTAATACCCTTAATCAATCTTTTAAGAAAAAAAATCACAGTGAACTTGAATTAGATTCTTTGAATGAAAGGCAAGCAAAAAGCAACAAACATACATCGATCACCTACCTATTCTGTGTCAGACACTGTGCTAGGCATCTCATGTGCTCTGTAGCAAGAAAAAAACCACTATTTAGGTAGTGACATTCAATAGAATGTTATGTTCCATTATATTTTTAGTTACAGAAATTCAAATAGACTATTTCTCTTGGATATAGCCCACAACTCTAGAGATATTTAAAAATAACTAAGTGATGTTGTTACTGATGGATTTATCTGCCTTAAAGAGAATTAGTGAACTGCATAGCATCATCCCTCATACATAAGTATGAGACTACTGATCCACTCCCAGAGGGTTAACCCCCTTGGAGCTATCTAGCTGCTACTGTCACTGATTTTCATTGATTCTTCACTAGGTTCTCACCTTCTTTTTCCTTGTGTTGTATTTTCAACACAAATATTACTACTAGGCCACATTACCCCTTTGTGAGATTCAATTTAATAGTCTGCCAAAGGAATGCATTATCAAAGCTTGGGTTACTGTATTGAGGATTCTGAAGGCAAATATGAGTTCATCATGAAAAAGCTCTGGGATTAACAGTGGCTGCCATTTGTACAAGACGGCAGTAGTGACGTGTACGCTAGGTACTGCCATCTAGGTGAGAGATGGCTATAAAAAAATCAAATTTGCCTCCTAAAAAAATGTGTCCGAAAGTTGGCCTGGTACCCAATAAAAAGGTACACATCCTATTATTTCTCTTCTTCACCATCCCCAGAAAGGAAGATCTATTTCTTATGATAAATGTGTTGCATAAGCTTCTTTTTGATACACTATACATTATTGAAGCCAACTTTTATAAACTAGATTTAAAAATCTCACTACCATGCACAGCATTGATTTCTATAGGAAAATACATTCTTCACTCCAATTTACTGACTTAAAAATGCATTATTACGGACATGATTTTATTTCTTAAAATTCCTTTTTAAGAGAGTTAACTTGTACTTCCAGTGACCCAACGAAATTCTGCCATAATCTGAGGACAGAAGATATTGAAATGGATGACATCATCATGCTATTTACCAATGAACCTTTTTCTCTTCATGTACTGAAAGGGATTCAAAGAATAATGGAAAAGAACCCTAGGGTAGAGGAATGAGACACTCTCATGGAAATTCTAACAGCATCAATTCTCAAAATGTACTGCTAAATATGAGTTATAAACATAGCCTCCATTTTCAGCATCTAGAAATAATCTTTAGTTGTTATATATCCCTTATGCACTTCATAATTCAGGACCCAAGTCTGAGTCTCAGAGAGAATTCACTTATGTCTAAAGTACAGAGAGTTTGAATTTTTCCCCTAAAAGCAATCATACACATGGTTTAAAGAACATCAAAGCCAAGAGAGTAGCACCATATAATAAGCTTTCTATCAGAGCTCTCTATAAGTATTGAAGTCAGGTCAAACGTCCAAGGTGTCCATTAGTGGTAATAAGAAAGGAACACAAAATAAAACTTCCTACCACTTAAAGCTGTACCAGCGTGGATAGCCTCACAAGGAAGTCAAAACATCAAAAGGATCTGGCTAATCCTCTACACCACTGGCAATTTTTACCACTTAATACTGTGGGAAGGCATATTTTTTATTCTGTGAGTTATCAGTTGAAAACAAATTTCCTAGAAAGTTAGAAGAAGGAGAAAGAGAATGAACATTTAGGTAAGTACACAAGGAAAATGAAGGAGAATACATAGTTGTTAGGACATTTATACAACATAGTTTTTAAAGATGAGGGTCACTTTTTCTTTAAGGGATTGTAAACTTTCAGAGAATTAACAGATACAACACATTTTTAGTAGCTTGGAACTTCAACACTGCTTATATCTGAGAAAGATGGAACATAAATAAGACATTTTGGTTCAGAGAAACAAATTCTCCTTTATATTACCTTATCATAATTTGAGAAATCATTCTGCATTCCTAAAATGGGCTTTCCAATGAGATAAAGTGACATGCTAATTATCTGTTAATTAAATTTTGGAGGTTTTAATTGCAAACGTTAAGTATAGTTCAAAGATGAAGCTATAAAATATTTAATAAATGTTATTGGATGGGGTGTTGTGAAGGATTCAGTGGTAGAAGATATCATATTTGTCCTCAAGGCACTAGCACATTTGTTGTAGAGAAAAGAAACACCTATGATGGAACAGTGTAAAACAATAACTAAAGTACAAGGTCCAATGCTACATTAAATAACATGAATTCTAAAATTAAGAATTCAGTAGAGACTGTGGAAAGTTCAGGAGCTCTCAGAAATGGCTGCAATTTTAATTTCTACTCTGAAAAATAAATTAAATAACATTAATATAGTTTTCATTTTAAAATTAATCTATTTGCAAGCCTTCCAGTTCATACTGAATGAGCATGTACAGTGATTATTAGAGATCAGCTAAGCATGATTACAGTTCATTCACTTAATGGCTTATCTTTCAGCTGAACACTCTGGCCACTCTGATGATTTTGACTGTTACAAAGCCTAAAACTGCTTTAGTCATAAACATATAATATAAATTTATAATGGATCATGAATCAAAGAGAAAGCACAAGAAACGTTATGTTGAAAAACAAGTGACTTAATTGACAAGTGAACTCCGATATGCAAGAAACATCATATTCTCCATCTTTGTTTGTGTACTTACTTAGTTTAAATGGATTCGATGACTCAGTCCTGCTGGGTCAGGGGGGAATTTTATCTTGGTCATGACTGGGATTCCCCGCTCATCTCCACCACTTGCAGGCATAGGTCCCAGGTTTTACACACAGCTCAGCTGAGGAGATTTCTCTAGCCTTCTCTTTTCCCTGGTTCTTCTGAGGAGCTTATGTTCTGGGTCTTCTAATTAGTCTGTTAATATCTACTAGCTTTGCTTCTGCTGCTACGCTGGGGGTACAGACACTCTGAAGTGTTTTGAAGCCCCAGGGCCTGGACTCCAGCCTCCATATGTGCACAATGGACATACTCCCCCATGGCATCAAGCAACCTTACTCTGATGCCATGCACTAGGGTGTGGTCTTGCCTTTCCCTCTGATGTCACAACATGGTCAGGCTCTCAGGGTCACAGAGAAGAAAAACCATGAAACATGTTGCCTTTAAATGGTTTCGGCTTTCCTTTACAAACCTTTTTTGAGGCAATGACAAGGCAGATTCTTTTTAGGAGTGAAAACTCCATTTCTTGAGTCTTCAGTAAACACAACTAGCACAAACTGATGGGGAAGAGAGTATAAAGCAGGGAGACTCAGCACACAATGATATTCCATATTTTAGCTTGGGTTAATTTCTGACAATGCAATACTAGAAATTAAATATGGTTAAAACTACCCTTGAAAAATCCATTTAATTTCCAATAAAGTACAGTATGCTCAACCCTATACTAAAACGTTTATGTGTAAATGATGCAAACATTAGTAATGTAAAAATAAGAGTATTTGTGTAGAGAATTTTAAGTTATCATACATATGTATCCTCCGAACAAATACCTTTTGTTTTTGTTTAGTTGTTCTTTCTTTCATTTACCCTCTACAGCATGAGAATTCGATTTGTATTAGGTCACATGTGAATATCATCCACCCTACAACCTATGCTCAGAAGGAGGGCCAGTTCATTCCTTGGGTATTTCAATCTTTCCAGAGTTGCAACCAGTCTTTTTTTTTTTTTTGATACTGATGAACAACAGAGCCAACTGCTCATTAACAATGTCCAAGCCTTTCCCATGAAAACTTAAGATTTATTGTTAAGGTGAAATGGACTGTCTTCTGATTCAGTCTGGAGAATTTAAATGGTTTTGGACAACCCAATGAGGCCTACCTGACTCTGTGATCCACTTGATTAACCCTTTCTTAAAATCCTATTGTGCATTATCACAGTTTGAGCAAGTGTGGTATCATGCCATCATTAGCATGGAGTGGAGGACCACTGAAATAGACATGACCATATCCCAGGGGTCTAATACAGAAACAGTCAGAAAAGGCACTGATGAATTGCTTTGAATGCCAAGCCAAGACATTTATTTTTTTGCCATGCAGTAAGATGTTGTAATAGATTTCTATGAGATTACTTACCAGAGGGAAAACTATTTGGTATTCTAATAACGAAAACTGAAAAAGAATTATAAGAGGTGAAACTACCCTACCTTTGATAAGCTGTCTTTCAGAAACAGTATTTACATATATAAAATGCCAACACATAAAATGTAGCCTATTTTCAAGGCTGAGAGAGAAGAAAAAGAAAATAGTATTTGGGACACACATTAGCTGTAGGGCAGAATTCCTCATAGCGTGCATCAGAATCATGAGAGGTTGGGTAAAGGTAGTGAATACTGAGCCTTATCCAGTCTTATTAAATGAGAATATTTGGAGGTGGAGACCACAAATCTGCAAACTTAACATGCTATTTAGATGTTTTTCGTGAATGCCAAATGTGAGGACCACTGTAGAAATCAGGTGAGAGGATTAATTCTAACGTGCCATTATTTTCTGAGTAAGTCACTTTTCTGAATTTCAATCTCCTGTTTTGCAAGTAAAGGAAAGTATTATCTGTAGCAACTACACCAAAGAGTTTAGAGGATGACCAAATGAAAGATCAGATATGAAAGCACTTTCAAACTTAGAAGTCTGAAACAATACACATTGCTGTAGTTGTGATCTTTATTACCATGATACCTTGATTCTTCCCTCAAGCTCTACATTCCTTCTTCTATTCTGTGTGGTGCCATACCCTGTGGGAATCCAGGCCCAGTAGCCACTAATCTTTATAAGAAAAGAGTCTGTGATCCAGTCAATGAAAGTATCAAAGCTGGAGGGGATTTTAGTGTATTTTTTTAACATGTCTAATTCAATATTTTATATGTGAAAATATTGAGGCCTAGAGATTTGAAGTTACTTTATCAAGCCTTTTTCATATTAGAACATTAAGGATAATAGTTTTTATTTTATTTTAAAAGTTTATCACATATAGATATGCATTCATGAGTATGCTGGTTCTAAACTTTGTTTGCTCTTTCTTTCCCACTTGTGAACAAACATGTCAAAAAAAGAAGCCCTGAGTCAAAGTTCCACGTTGGTGTGATTGCTCCTATAGCAAGAGGAGTGTCTGCTATCTGGATGGATTTTTAGAGCTTAATTCCAAAGTCCCAGTTTACATTTGTTTGAGATATCCCTGATCTTTGTAATTTCTATAAACACCTTAGGCTTCAACAAAAATAGCCATATACAAGTCAAGACATCTGCTCAACACTGATAGAATATTTTGGTTGATAATCTGTAATCACAGATAGTAAGCATGACTGTTTCTAAATATAATCAACCACAGAATGAAAGGAAAGACCTAAGAAGATCTTAGAATAATATAAACTATGTTTTCCATTTTACAGAAACACAAACTGAGGCCAAGAAATATTATTTTGCAGCAAAGAAGTTTGAGATTATGGTAGAATACCACCCTGATCTACTAACATATAATGCAAATCAGTTTTTACATCACAGGCTACTAATTAAAAAAAAAAACAAGCTTCCCTGCAAAGTACAATCTCATATCCAATGCCAGCTTTTCAGAAAGAGTAGTTAACAGGCTGCTAAATATTCCCTCCTCTAGTGTGCATTATCGGACTGATAAAACATCTGAAGGCATGGAGCACAATCTGATGTGTGAATGTTCTGAGGCAGAGTCTTTCATTTTAATTACACTTATTCTTCAACCTTAACCCTATTTCTCAGAAAACCAGTCAAACTGTTTTTAAATCCACATCCTCAGGATTATGCTAATTTAGGTTTCTATTTTATGTATACAACCCATTTCTTTTCTTTTTTTTTTTTTTTTTTGCGGTATGCGGGCCTCTCACTGCTGTGGCCTCTCCCGTTGCGAAGCACAGGCTCCGGACGCGCAGGCTCAGCGGCCATGGCTCACGGGCGTAGCCGCTCCGCAGCATGTGGGATCTTCCCAGACCGGGGAACGAACCCGTGTCCCCTGCATCGGTAGGTGGACTCTCAACCACTGCGCCACCAGGGAAGCCCAACCCATTTCTTAATATCAAAAAATAAAAACAAAATTCAGATTTTACCATCTTCTGTTTCAAAATAACAAGATTATTATATCAAGTGACTTAAATTCCATGGATGAAAATAGGTTTTCCAGGGTATTATTTTATATTACTTTCAATGGAATTTTCTGTATCATGATGCATGCTATAAAGACCTGCTCTTAGTAAGGTCACAAATAAAATATACAGTGGATTATTAAACACTCAAAGAAGGAACAATACACAAAGGTACTGCATATGGGAAATCAGCCAACAAATAAAATGTCAGCTGTGCCAGCAGCCAACAGATGGATAAAGACAAGTGTTCACTAGGAGGAAAAGCAGTTCTGAATGATGACAACTGTGTAAAAATGCAATAATACAAGAGCCTTTTTCCAAATAAGAAATAGATGTGATTTGTCATGCTGTTTAGATTTAAAGCTATTTTTAGCACACTGTAGAAAAAGAAATATATTTCAAAAATGAAAGTGATCAACCAACAAGCGTATTTTCTGACATGAAAGTTTACACAAGAACTTTTTGGTAGCGAAGGATAAGCATTATGGTCTGGATTTTACTTTATGCCTAAAGAAAACTCATTTTGCTAAATCAGCAGTGAATGATGTTTGATGTTGCATTGTTACATTTTTTAAGTAAAATTAAATAATATTCACAATAAATTCTTCATATGAAAGGCTTTGAGATAGTAGAGCTTGTTTTATGCATTATGAGAAAAAAAGACATACATGGTCAACATAAAAATAGCTCTTAGTATTAACAATACTGAGGCATCATCATAATCTTTCTTTTTTATTCTTTTACTTCATTCCTCATACTCTTGTAGATATGTATTTATGTCTATTCATTTCAGATGGCTTATATAATACACAATTAATACCCATATAATTTTCAAAAAATCATATTATTTTATACCCAGTAAAGCCTAATTAACAGGATAAATATGTGAGATCCTTTATTAACCAAAGATTATTTTTCCACATTCTTCCTATGTAATTACTATAATAAAACAAATCTTATAAAATTGAAATAATACATGAAGGTGTATATAACTAGGAGCATACTTAATTGCACAAATGCCAGAATACAGGCATGGTGGATTTAGGCTACTAGCGACCTTAATTAAAGAGAATTAAATTTAGTGCCCAAATATACAACTCAAGAAAAAAAAGGTAAAAATGAACACTCTAAGACTTTTTCTCACTCCTGAAACCAATGAGAGCAAAGGTTATTTTGATTCCTATTTGAACCAGACAGCTTAAATTCTGTTCATTAAACCACACTGAATATAATATTCCATTAGCCCTCTGACACCAAGGAGATTACATGGAGTTGGGTAGTTGAAATTTACTACTAAATAATATACAAGAGTTAATACTACTAATAAAAATGTTGCAACAAGTACTAAATACAGGTTACTGAGTTCATAGGAGAGTCTACTCTCTTGGGCAGCTCATCATCTGGGGAGTCTGGAGACATAGTAGACTTAACCAGAGACTTCAAGATAGGAAAGCCTGGAGTAGAAAGAAAGGGTAGGAGAGCTCAAAGGGAACAGACTGGGTTAGTGGAATATGAAGTAGCTTTGATTCTAGCCATTTGGTGACAGTAATTAGAGAACAATGAGGGAGATATGGTTTAAAAGATCATTTGGGCAGGAATGAGATTGGGTTAATTCAATGCCTGATCACTACAGGCTTGATGAACTCAACTGATGATTATTTCACCCTAAACCTGCATTTTGTAGACAAACAGAAAATGGATCTAGAGATCTAAACATTTTTCATGTTTTTCCTTCTTAGTGGGGCTAAATTATTCAATGGCTACAGGATATAACAATTCTCAGCTATCACAACCAAGTTTCCTTCTAGTAACAGTGCATGTTCTTGCTTTTCTTCTCCACAGTACAAAGGGTTTCAAATCCCAGCACCATCTGCATTATTTAGAAAGAGATTTTCCTTTGTACAAGGTGACCAGGATAGCTTTGTCACTGCAATTCGTCATGCATTTTCTGCTTTTAGTACTTGGTCCCCACTGCACTGAAGTCCTAGCCCCCTGAGCTCAAAGCCTATCTTTAACACAAATGACAAGTTAATGATTAGTAAAAACACAAAGCAGGGGGTTAATGACCGGAGCTGAAATTATGGACTTCATTTCCATCAGTTCAGCAGAGTCTGAAACAGCCAAAGAAAGGAAAGAGGTCCTGCTAATGCAGCTGCTCCTAAGCATGAGGGCAGCTTAACATTAGCTTTCAGTCAGCGATCCACAACTCTCGCGGGGAAACTCACCATTCTCCAGTTCATTGGGATGTGCTGCTCCCTGTGGACTTCAGATGGTTCCCAATTACTCAGATAGCAGCTGGGTGCCTGATAACAAGTTAGGTTTTCATTTATGAGATGCTTGGAAGATAACATAGGACAGAGCCCAGTAAAGATTTTTATTTGTATCTGTGAGGTGATTACAGCCTACTTCAGAAGATGAGCAGTGATTTGGAGCAGGGAGATGGCACCTTTCTATCTGCTCCCTTCTCTAGTCTTCCTCAGAAATAGTTTATTTCTAATGGAATCCTGATCATACCACTCTCGTTCTTAAAACTATTAAATAGTTCACTATTGCTCTTAAGATAAAGACTGAGTTTCTTAATATGGTCTAGTCTCCTGCCTGGTCTGGCCCCAGCTGACCTCTCCAGTGTTAACATTGAGATTCTCATCTCCATTCTCTGTACTCCAGTCAGAGTGGCCTTCTTTCAGCAGCTCCAGAGTACCTTGCTGGGTGTTGCCACAGGGCCTTTGCACATATTGTTCCAGCTTTCTGAAATGCTCTTCCCCTTTCTTCAGATATCTTAGCTCACATAATCCTTAGGAAAGCTCTTCTCTGATCTCTCTGGTTAAATCAAATCAAATCCTTCCTAGAGATGCAATCAGAACATTGTATAACTCATTTACATACATTTGCATAATTAGTTTTTAATGACTGCCTCCCTCTCTAGATGGTAAGCTCTATGATATCAGGTGAGCTCTATGAAATCAAGTATTGCTCACCTTTGGATAACCAATCACCCAGTACATTGATAGGTAAATAGAGGACACTCATTAAATGTTGGTGAAATGAAAGGATATATCAGAATAAAATCATAGCGATGAAAAGTGCTATACACACAGAGACATAATTGTATGTGTATACAAAAACACACACAGTGGTTTTACAATTATAGAATTTGTAGAACACTTTGAAGAATATTAGAAAACAAAAATGAGGCTCAAGACTATAAAAGGACAGGTTAAAAAAAAAACAAGGAAGAAGAATTGAATACAAAGAAAAAACATAGCAATTAAAACCAGAATCACTGTACAAAATTCTTTTACATTAATCATATAGCCTACAATTTATATAAAATAAAATAATAAACTCATAGATTATTAAATTACACTGTTGTAGCTAAACCTGTGAAATGGAAACATCATCATGATACAAACATTAAATGTACCCCATGCTTGAAGATTATGTAAAAAAAAAAAAAAATATGTTAGCCTTCTTTGATAGAAGAAAGTAAAACTATGCTTTCTCCTGACTCTAGATAAATGCAAGAATTATTTCCACCTAAAATTCGTAAGTGTTCTTACAGGTAGATAAGACACCAACACCACAGGTGATGATAATTCAAGGTTATGATCATAATCTTGGTCTTTTTTTCTCAGGGAAAGACTCATGACAGCTGTGTGCTAGCATAGAGGAGGCATGTGCTGCATCTCAAACACCACTACTTTACTTTCTTCCTAGTGTCAAGGACAAATTTAACTTGTAGACCCTGCCCTCTTCACCACTAAGCTGACAGAATAAAAGGGCCAATTTTAAATGGATTTTCAGCTTTCAAAAATGAAAGCATATAAGATATAGTCTAAAAATTTTGACTTCAGAACATTGTTACAAACTAACAGTACTTAATATTTTTAAATGTCAAATCATTTTCTGCTTTTCACTTAACATAGACAGTCAACAGAATAGGAAAATCACCATTAAAATGTGTGCTCTGCAGTATCAGACATTCACAACATACTATAATGCAGGCATAGGCATTTATATAAATGTTCGTAGCAGTGGAAAAACTATTTGGGTTTTTTAGGGCGAAACTGAGTTATATTTGCCAAATAAAAATAAGCATTTCCATTGATAAATTTTAATAAGGCTTAATTACTACCTGTATCATGTTATTGGGGATATATGTATAATTTTGATTCATATGTAGAGCACAGAGTTTTGCCACATCTAAACCACTGCTCCTCCAATTTCCAATAACATTTTTTGTTTTAAAGTCACCTCATCAGGCTATGTCACATCACCTTCTTTCCTGAAGTTGACAGCATCCTTAGCCACTTCAGCATTTTTACTACTTTCTTCCTCTCAAATTGTCAGGAGACGTCAGGGTCCCTGTCACAGAGTTTATGAGCCTGGATGTCTTTACCTTCATAAACCTAAGGCCCCTTCCCTCTACTCTGCACCAGGTTTTCATATCTAGAGTCACACGTGAAATTGTTTCATTGCTAAATCTTAAAGAGCTCTCTTCCTTCTCCCCAGAGTCCTCACTTCCATATCTCACTCTGCCCAGGTACTGACTTCAGAAACTCTTCAGTACTTCAAAATATCATTTTTTCTTGCCTCTCTATAATCCCACTTTTAACTCCTATTCTTTCTCTAACTACCCCAAACTCCATACTGCCCAAACTCCGAACCAATCCATTTGTCCACTGTTTCTGGTTTGTGCCTTAGTGATCCTGGAGAAAATCCATTTGTTTGAGATGAGCAAAGATCCCGGGACCTCAACTTCAGCCTAGGAACACTTTAACACGGCTGTTTCAGTTTTCTATTGCTGTGTAACAAAGCACTATAAGGTAGTACAGCTAAAAACAATATCCATTTATTATCTCAAAGTTCTGAAGGTAAGAAAAGTTCAGGCAGGCTTGGTTGAGTTGTCTACATAAAGTCTCATAAAGGTGAAATTAAGGTGATGACTAGGATGGGCTCTGAGCTGTGGCTCTGGAGGAAGAATTTTCTTCCAAGTTCATTCAGATTGTTGGATGAACCCCACTCCTCACATTTGTAGGACTGAGGTCCCCATTTACTTGTGGGCTGTTAGCTCAGGGCTGCTTGCAGCTATTAGAAGCCACCTGCATTTCTCATTATATGGCTCCCTCTATCTGCAAAGCCAGCCATGGCTTGTTGAATTCTTCTCATACTTCAAATCTTTGTGATTCTTCTGCACCAGACTAGTAAACACTCCAGTTTAAAAAGGCTCACCTTTTAAGGCCCATCTAGATAATCTCTGTAACTTAAAATCAACTGATTTAGGCTTTTAATTACATCTGCAAAATCCCTTGACAGCAGTACCTAAATTAGTGTTGGACTGAGTGACCAGGGCACACTTACTATGCCTTGAGGGACCATATTTGGAATTCAGCCTACCACCATGGCTCCAGTTAGCTCGATCAGCTACGCTCCCAGACAGCTCTTCCAACCTTCTCAAGACCCCTATTCTACCAATGCTCTTCCTTACTCTCAGAACGAACCCTTCACCTCTCCTTTTTCTGTACAGAGAAATTAGAATGCAATAACTGAAAAGATGCCCATCAAAATTCTGGCCCAGTACTTGGTCCTAGAAAAATACATAAATTATTTTTTCAGGACAAAATATCCTGGCCCTCAACCAACCAAAGTTTTATCCCTTCATTTTCTCACTGAGTTCTAATACTCTACCTCTAAGCTATCTCTCAATTAAATGTTGTATCTTTCAGCATATACCACCTCTTCTTTATGAGTTTTTTCCTTTATTTCCTTTCTATGTATAAACATATGCAAGTTTCTCTCATATATATAAAGACAAATATAAAACAAAACATACCCTCTTTATTTCTTCACCCCTCTCCGGCTATTGTTCCTTTCCTCTCCCTCCTATCTTTGTCTACATTCTCCATTTCAATGTCTACATTACTGCCCAACTAAATTATTGCTTACTCTTTTTTAACATTAATTAATTAATTGATTAATTAATTAATTTTTGGCTGTGTTGGGTCTTTGTTGCTGCACGTGGGCTTTCTCTAGTTGCGACAAGCGGAGGCTACTCTTTATTGAGGTGCACGGGCTTCTCATTGCGGTGGCTTCTCTTGTTGAGGAGCACGGGCTCTAGGCGTGCAGGCTCAGCAGTTGTGGCACACGGGCTTAGTTGCTCCGCGGCCTGTGGGATCTTCCCGGACCAGGGATCAAACCCATGTCCCCTGCATTGGCAGGTGGATTCTTAACCACTGCGCCACCAGGAAGTCCCTTTATTGCTTATTCTACTATAATTTCACTGCTGCCTGGATCATTTTACCTGCACCCAGGACCTTTCACCCAGTGAAACAGTTCTTTATAAAGCTGTTAGTGCCCTTTTAGTACCACAGCTAATGGCTGCCCTTTAATACATTCATGTAAGACTTCTCTATGGCACTTGAAAATACTGATTATTCCTTGCTTTCTGAAATGCTCTTTTCTATAGTTTCCAGGATAGAGCTTGCTACTGACTTTCTTCTTTCCACTCTGGAGAGGCATCCAACAAAACAAATAATGAGGATTAGGATACAATCTGACAGGTTAGAGATGTCTCCTAGTGAATATACTCATAACGCATCTCTTTTTTTAGTTTATGCTGATATAAAACTTGGAATGTGTATAGCATCAAAGATAAAATTAAACACCATCTTCTGCAGTTAACAAAGCTAATTTCCTATATGATTATGTTTCCCATTTGGTCAAATTTCAGACTTTCATTTTTTCTGCGTCTTCTGGATGTTTAATTGTGATGATGCTACAATGTAGAAAACATGATATCATGCAAGGCACATTATGATTGGGTAATAGGGACCCAGGACCCTGTCTCTGAATCTTCATTATTGTGCCTCTGGTCAGGCCATTCTTACTTGGTTATTTTCATGGGCAACTCTTCAGCATTTTCTGTCATTGTTACTAAATGTGCTTTCCTAGGCCCTCATCTCTTTTTGCCTGAAAACAATTTTGTAAGATGATCTCTCTCACTTCCATGGGTTTTAACTACTCCTGTATCATTGAAATTTCCAATATCTGTAGCTCTCTCTTGAGTTCAAAATCCCTATAATTCATACTCACACTAAACATATTCATACAAATATTCCATACATGACTACAAATTAAAAAGCCTTGAAGTTGAATGTTATCTCCTCTTGATCCTGTGGTCTCTCTTTCGGTGAAAGGCATTCCTATCTATGTAGTTTACCAAGCTACAGACCCAGAAAGATATCTCTGGTTCCTCTGCCTTATCACCTGGATCACCCCAATCACCAGGTCCTATTGATTCTTACCCTTAAATAGCACCCAGATTCATCTTCTCCTCTCTGTTTGCACTGCCCCTGAATTGATCTGGACCTTCATCATTTCTGGCCCTGGTTACCATTACTTGTCATCACTGGTCTCATCCACAGGACTCTCCAATCAAGGCTCCTCTCAGACACTAAAGGGCTGTTTCCAAAGTGCAATCTTCTCATGTCACTCATTTTCTTAAAAATGCTCAGTATTTCTTGAAGGGCCTTCAAGGTAAGCCCTACATTTGTAGCCAGCATCTACAGCCCATCTTGATGCGCCCCATGACTGTGATCCAGTCTCATCCTTCACCAGGCCCTCCCTCAGGAATACTCCTGTCACACTTATTGTAACTTATAGAGAAAGACATAGCATTCTCCTACACCTCTGTGCTCTTTCACACATTGCTCCCTTTGGAGGCTAAACTGTACTCTCTCTTTAAGACTCCATAGCATTTGACACATTTGGTCTCTTCTTCTCTTGCCTTTTGGAACACCACACTTTATTTTCCTCTTGGTATTTACCACTATGTGATATTCTTGGACACATTTGTAGTTTTATTTGTTTATTGTTTACCTCTCCCACCAGAATTTTTAATCCATGAAGGCAGAAGGCACATGGTATTTAGCAAATGTGTGCATATATATTATTAATAGACAATTGCTTCAACACAATTTTTTTTATTCTGAAATCATAATCAAAAATTAAGAGTGAAATAGTGATTCCCCATATTAAATGTTCTACTAGTAGGCTTTGAACAAGCAACAAGTCTATCAATATTTAAAGTTTTATCTTGACAAATAAGCTTGCTTCTTATTTAGTCTATTTTAGAGGATATTTACTTTTAACTTTTATTAAAAATAATGCTAGTGATGATATAGTTTCAAAATTCATCTTCAGTCAGTAGACAATTATAATAATTTATCCTATAAAGTTATAACAATATTTAAATTCTTCTGGAAAAAAATGGATTTCAAATTTGTACATTTCCAGGTTACAATGAACAAACTAACTTTAAATTATCACGTGTTGTAATGTGGTTTTTTTTTGTTTTTTTTTTAGCAGTACGCAGGCCTCTCATTGTTGTGGCCTCTCCCGTTGCGGAGCACAGGCTCCAGACGTGCAGGCCCAGCGGCCATGGCTCACGGGCCCAGCCACTCCGCAGCATGTGGGATCCTCCCAGACCCGGGCATGAACCCGCGTCCCCTGCATCAGCAGGCGGACTCCCAACCACTGCACCACCAGGGAAGCCCCTGTAATGTGTTCTTACAGTGTATAACTAGTGTGTAGCTGGCGATCCATGCAACTCACCATGTGAATTTGACAGCAGAAAAACTGGTCAACACAGTTAAATGTGACAACTTTATTTACCACAAGCTTGGATATCACAGCTCTATCAAGTTGCTATAAACATTTCTAAATTCTTACTCCTAATTTCTGTACTTATCCTGTCACTAACTGATAAATAATTCATCGGCCAGTTTTGATGTAATTCATACCTCAAAGTTAATATAGCCAAAAAGGAACTCATGATTTACCAAACCACAGTAACTTTTATCTCCATCTTCCCCATTTATCAAGTAGTAACATCACCCACCCAGTTGAAAATTGTTAACATGAAAATTATAGGGTTTTTTTTCTTCTTTTTAAAGCCAAAATTACAAGAAGTAGCATGCCTTTGGGAGAGACATTAAAGAACTGAGGACTGGCAAACCATCCATCTCATAAAGACAGTAGCTATAGTAATATTCTTTTATCATATAGCTCTTAAGGAAAGTCCTATTTTCCGAATAATATACTATATTTGTTTCCTATTGCTGCTGTAACAAATTACCACAAACTTAGTATTTTAGAACAACACAAATTTAGTATTTTATAGTTCTGAGGTCATAAGTCCAAAATGGGTCTTACTGGTCTAAAATCAAGGGCTTAACAGGGCTGCAGTCTTTCTGAAGACTTGAGGGTAGACTTGGTTTCCCTGTTTTTTCCATCTTCTAGAGGCCACTTGGCTTATGTTTCCTTCTTCCATCTTCAAAGCATCTTATAGCATCTTCATTTCTCTCTCTACCTCTGATTTGGTTGTCACATCATCTCCCTCTTTGACCCTCTTGTATCTCTCTGATAAGGACCTTGTGATTACATTGGTCTTACCCAGATAATCCAGCATAATCTCTTCATCTCAGTATCCTTAATTTAATCACCTCTGCAAAGTCTCATTTGTCATGTAAAGTAACATATTCACAGGCTCTGGGGATAAGAACATGAACATCTTTGGGGCCATTACTCCATCTACCACACATATTTTAACCAAAACTATATGAAAGCCTGCCCACAAAAATCCACCAATAATTTAGCACCTGAAGAAAGAGGAAAAAATCAGAAAATTCACACTTTGGTGAATTCTCTACTAAAATCAGGGAGACTCAAATATTTTTGTTTTTAATGCATATATCAGTTTTTACTAAGTGTTTTGATAGCAATGCTCAGTTTTTTAAAAGTTTTTCTATAATGATTTGTAATGTAATTACTTCAATGTGAAGGTACAACAATGTGCATTGAAATAAAAATAAAGTCAATTAGCCTGCTAATTCTGAAAAACTCTACAGAAAAACTTTAACAAACTAAAGGCAAATATTCAAGATAAAATAGATCTGTTCCCATACATCCAAAAAGAGAGTGCAAGTACCATATTTTACATTTTGGCAACATATGAGCTTGAAAACATGAACTCTATTTCCAGTAAAATTTATTTCACTGTCACTAAAACTCATGAGTTATATTGGACGCTGGAAATATGATCTGTGGAGTGGGCATGGTTAACTGGTCTTGCAGGGAATCATTTACTTTTTGGAGCTTTACAAATAAATTGGTTCACTTTCAGGTCCTCATATTTAAGTTTCTTTACACTACCAGAAGCAGCTGGAATTCCCCTCCCACTAAGTTTCTGGTGACTGATACAAATCAAAGAACCCCAGAAGTTGGGTTGCTACTGCCTCTGAAGCAACCTGCCATGAAAATCAGAAGGGGACCAGCTAGGAATTATTCTTGATTTTATTCCCCCACCCAAACTATCAACATTCTATTTCTAAACCTTACCGTGATCCTGAGTCCATCTATTTTTCTCCGTTTCCACTGTTACTTTTCTTTTTTTTTTTCCCTCAATACTCCGTGATTTCTTTTTTTTTTTTTAATACTTATTTATTTGGTTGCGCCGGGTCTTAGTTGCAGCAGGTGGGCTCCTTAGCTGTGGCATGCGAACTCTTAGTTGCAGCATGTATGTGGGATCTAGTTCCCTAACCAGGGATCGAACCCAGGCCCCCAGCATTGGGAGTGTGGAGTCTTATCCACTGTGCCACCAAGGAAGTCCCCTACTGTTAATTTTCTTGTGAAATCATCATTATTCCTGACATGGATTACTGCAATAGCCTCTTACTGGTCACCCTCCTTCCATGTTTGCCTTTTTATAAACCATTCTGGATACAGAGTACCCAGATTAAGCTTTAAAAAAAGCAAGTCAAGCACAAAACTGTAAAACTCCTAGAAAATAACATAAGAGAAAATCTAGATGACCTTAGATATGACGATGACTTTTTAGATACAATACCAAAACCATGACACATGAAAGAAATCACTGATAAACTGGACTTCATTAAAATTAAAAACTTCTGCTCTGCAAAAGCCACTTCAAGAAAATGAGAATACAAGCCACAGACAGGCAAAAAACATTTGCAAAGAAATATCCGAGGACTTTTTTGAAAATATACACAAACTTCCTAAAATTCAACAGTAAGAAAATGAAAAGCCTGATTAAAAAATGGGCAGGGTTTCCCTGGTGGTGCAGTGGTTGAGAGTCCGCCTGCCGATTCAGGGGACGCGAGTTCGTGCCCTGGTCCGGGAAGATCCCACATGCCACGGAGCGGCTAGGCCCGTGAGCCATGGGCGCTGAGCCTGCGCGTCTGGAGCCTGTGCTCCGCAACGGGAGAGGCCACAACAGTGAGAGGCCCGCATACCGCAAAAATAAATAAATAAATAAAAATTAAAAATGGGCAAAGACCAGAATGGATACCTCACCAAAGAAGATATACAGATGGCAAACAAGCATATGAAAAGATGTTCCACATCATATGTCACTAGGGAATTGCAAATTAAAACAAAAATCAGATGCTACTACACAACTATTTGAATGACCAAAATCCAAAACACTGACAATACCAAAGGCTAGAGAAAATGCGGAGCAAGAGGAACTCTCATTCATTGCCGGTGGGAATGCAAAATGGTACAGATACTTTGGAAGACAGCTTGGCAGTTTCTTATGAACCAAACATAATTCTTACCACAAAATCTAGCAATTATTGCTCCTTGATATTTGCCCAAATAAACTGAAAACATATGTCCACACAGAGGCCCATACACAATTTTTTTTAGCAGATTTTTCATAATTGTCATAACTTTG
The DNA here is from genome assembly GCF_025265405.1 of Mesoplodon densirostris. Classification (NCBI taxonomy): domain Eukaryota; kingdom Metazoa; phylum Chordata; class Mammalia; order Artiodactyla; family Ziphiidae; genus Mesoplodon; species Mesoplodon densirostris. The sequence goes on from NC_082665.1 coordinate 53,924,432, forward strand.
AAGCAAATGAGATGTCCTTCAGTAGGTGAATGGACGAATAAACTACGGGAAATCCAGACAATGTAATATTATTCATTGCTAAAAGTGAGCTATCAAACCAAGAAAAGACATGGAAGAAACTTAAAAGACATACTATTAAGTGAAAGAAGCCAATCTGCAAAGGCAATATACTGTATGATTATAACTATATGACATTCTGAAACAGGCAAAACTATGGAGACAGTAGATTACTGATTGTAAGGAACTGGAGGGGAAGAAGGGATGAACTGATGGGGCACAGAGGATTTTTAGGGCAGTGAAACTATTCTGTATGATATTATAATGGTGGATACATGTCATTATACATTTGACAAAATCCATAGAATCTATAACATCAGGAGTGAACCCTAATGTAAACTATAGACTCTGGGTGATAATAATGTGTCAACGTAGGTTCTCTGATTTTAACAAATGTATCACTCTGGTGAGGGATATTGTTAGTTGGGGAGGCTGTGCATGTATGAGGGGAGGAGATACATGGGAACTCTGTACTTTACACCCAATTTTGCTGTGAATGTAAAACTGCTCTAAAAAATAAAGTCAATTATTTTAAAAACAGCAACAATAAATGTTTTTAATTACAATTTTTTAAAATTAAAATAAGATAAACTAGTAAAATAAAATGCATAAGAAAAAACTAAGGGAAAATAAAATAAATAATAATTTGAAAACCAAAATAGTAAAACTAAACAAATAAGGAAAAAAATAAATCAAATCATGTTACTCCCTTCTTTAAACTCCTCCTTACCACCCACTCCCCAGGCCTCAGAAAGCACTCCCATTGCACTGAAAATAAAATCTAAATTTTTCTGGTTTGCAGAACCCCACGTGATTTAACCTATGCTTAATTCTCCCCTTCTTTCAGGGACTCCAGTCATATTGCCTTCATTTTCTTTATGGCTCAAGCCAAAGTCATGTGGAAATCAATGAAGACCACTGGAATGAAAAGAGAGTCTATGCATTCATAGCTAAAAAGGGAGTCAGTAACCATTAATTGCATTTGGCAGAAACTCAAAGGCAGTCAGGGCAGTGGGAAAGCTTTATAGTGAACAAAAGGCAAAGCTTCAGGTGTGCTCTCACTGAAAGTTGCTGGCATGGGGAAGCTGTAAGGGGGCTAAATAGAAGCAGAGTCTCTTATGTAACTGGTGAACACATTTGGCTACCTCTTGGTCTTGAATTGGAAACAGAGGCAAAAGTAGGGAACCTGGTTTGGCTTCTGGGACTGTTGCTGCAGACATGGGTTAGAGTTATATCGCCATATATGATCTGGCCATTGTCTGTTTCTATATTCAGTCTCTCAGTCATTTCAACTGGTGCTTGCCTTTGCAACTGGTGAAGGCTCTGTCTGGAATGCTCTTTCCTTAATCATCGTACGGGAACGTTAATGCCTTCTAGACTATGATATGACACAACATAGAGCTGTGCTTTTGGATAGCTCCACCCTGACTTTAGATATTATCTTAAACATCATCTACTCAAAGATATCCTCTTTGACCATATATCAGCACATCAGTTCATTTTAATTTCTGTATTTTCTCCTATTTATCTGCTTTTTATTTCATTTATTTATTGAGCCTATTCTGCTTAAATACATATATACTTTGACAGCAGGAATTTTGCTTATCATCAATACCTATAAGAATGCCTGGCATATAACAGCTATTCGATAATATATTTTGAAAGAATAAGTGAATGAATGAATATTATAAAATATTCAGCTGAGCTGACATCTAGGTTCTGTGTACAACTATGTGTGGCCAATTTAAGGAAATATTTATACTTATAAAAATAAAGTATAATTCCATTTTCATATTTATAATCTTCATAGACTTTTATGTTTTATTTTTCTCCTGGGCTCAGAAAAAACCATTTTTCTATTTACACTTTTATCATCTTACTTCACTTAAACTTTCTCACAAACTTTTATCTCTGCTTATTCTGCTGTTGGGTGATATTTCTCATTTCTGTTCCTCATATCTTTCTCATCAGTAATAGTTGTAAGTCCTAACAATTTACCTGTTTCTGAAAATTTATTTAAATAACCAAGAGAAACTGATATTTATTGTTCTATGAAGGGTGATTTGAGTAGCCCAGATATTTAACCTTTGCCTTGCAATTAGAGTTAACACTTTCTTCCTGTTTTCTTTTTTCCCATTTGTTTAATAAAAGCTGATTTACAACTTGTTATGCAAAACTGGTCAGTGGGGAAGAGATACAAAAATGTGCCTAAAGAATTATGTAAATTTATCTCTTAAAAGAGAATTAACTGGTATATGAAGAAAGATGTAAAAGATGGATGAATGAAGAATCAGATACTTAACTGTGGTCAGAAATATTGAGAAAAAGAACTGAGGATTGAATCAAGAGTGAATAGCTGTAGATATTGACAGTTTTCTCAGACTGTGTATTGCTATTATAAAACATGAATGATAATGTGATCACTTATTTGGCAGCTAGGAAACCAATTCATTCTTTAACCTAAGATCATAGAAAAAGAATAAGAAAACATTTTCAGATTTTTATCATAATCAGACGACTCTAGTTCCATATTTCTCTGGGGTTTTCCTTCTTTTCTAATTGTGTCGGAACTTTTGATTTTGGACTGTGCAACACACTGAAAATTTTAACATCCTTTTTCTCTTACTCTTTTCTTCAAGAATAGTCTTAGAGATGTTTTCAAACCACATAAATCGAAGACCTTGAATAAAATCTACCTCACAACTTCTCTTCGATCCTATTTCCTGTGCCCTCAAATGCTCTGTCCATTTCAGAAAATAAATGGGGTTTCAACTTTGCATTGCACTTTTCCAGTATGACTTTCAAAGCCATTTAAATAATCCTGTCCATTTCACTAAAAGTGATTGTGCCCTGGTTTTTTTCCCTTTCTCAGTTATTAAACATCCTGAATCATTACATTTTTTTGTGGGTTGATCTTAATTTCGGATATAGCCTCACTTGTGAAAACAGTGAAAATCCTAAACTTTTTAGGGAATAAGGAATAAAGATTCCAGCCTTGAAGGGTCTTGAGGTTTTCAGCATCATAACAATTTCTAACTTCTTAACATACTGTAGTTAATTAAATCATCAACTAGACATATCCTGTTTATTGCTCTTTTAGATTAAAGGAGATTAAAGCAGAAAGGAAACACAACTTAATTGGCCTTAGATAAGTTGTTTTACTGTTACTAAAACAGTTCTCTTGAACCATTTTGCACCCTTGGTGAATGCCACCTCTACGTACTCTTTGCCTAAGTCAAAGAGGGGTTATCCTTGATTCCTCCATCTGCCTCACTTCCCAAAATCAATTAATCCACAAACCACATAAAGTTTAATTCCTCTATAAAGATCACAGTCACTCCCCAATCTAGGTCCCTTTGTCTTTTTCTCAGATTTTGGCAACAGATTCCCAAATGGTCTTCTATCCAAGTTTGTTTCCTTCTAATCTGTTCTCCACATTGCAGCCTATGACACTCCTATTTAAAACCCTCCAACGACTTCTCAATGATGTTAGGACAGAGATGAGATATATCTGTTTCTGTACTTTATGTATGTCTGTGATTCATACAAAAAGAGAGTGAGATTGTTTTCATCTCTCAGGAGCCAATTTCTGTCCTCCTGGGGGCAATATCTCCCCCTCTGAGAATGCATGAAGTCCTAAGCCATTCATCCTGCAGTTTCCTCCTGTAGTTCTCCCACTAGGTTAGTCTTAGCAAGACTCAAAGAGCAATAAGGCCTTGTTAAATAAAATTACTTTGCAGTGAAACTGGCTAAATGGTGATCCTGGCTCTGGAAGGGGCCCACAATCTCATCAGCCTTTGATTGAGGCTCAAAAATCCCCTGGACATGGCCATACCGCCACAAAGTTTGTGTCCTTGAAAACGGTGCTTGACAATGTGAGTGCCGAGCTTTGGGACATAAGCCTGAGACTGTTTGAAGCAGAACCAAGATCTGTCTAGGACATCTTCTAAGAGCAGTAGGTAAGCACAGATAAACCACAAGCTCCACAAGAACAGGATTGTTTTGTTTCCTTCTCTACTGTATTCAGGACCAGATATCTAATGTGTGGAGCCTAATGCAAAAAGAAAATACAAGATCCCTTGTTAAAATATTATTAAGACTTTCAAGATGGTGACAGCACAGCACTACACTAACCTCAGGTCCTTCTGAGTGTGAGGTCTTGTGTGACTGCACTTGAAGCTGCCCTGGCTCTATCTTCAACATGTAGAATAGTGTCTGGAATATTGTTAAAATAGAAGTTGATGAACGTGTTATTCAGGGCTCTTCAATTAATCAGAACCAATAGGATATATAGAAGGAGATTATTATGATATTATGATTATGGAGAGTGAGAAGTCCCACAATTTGCTATCTGCAAACTGGAGGCCCAGGAAAGCTGATAGTATAGTTCCAATATTAGTCTGAAGGCTTGAGAACCAAAGGATACAAGGGTGTAAGTCTCGGTCTAAGTCCAAAGGCTGGAGAACCAGGAACTCCCATGTGTGAGGGCAGGAAAAGATGGATGTGCCAACTCAGAGAGCATAGTCACTCTTTCTCTGCCTTTTTGTTCTATTCAGGCCTTCAACAGATTGGGTGATGCCTACTTGTATCGGTAAGGGTGATCTTTACTCATTTTAGCAATTCAAGTTTTAACCTAGTCCAGAAAGAACCTCACAGACACACGGAGAAATAATGTTTTACCAGCTATCTAGATATCCCTTAGTCAAGTTGACAGATAAAATTACCATTTCCATGAGTAAATGAAATTATGGAGCAGGGCTGGGCCTAGGACGAGGGAAATGAGGCCCTTAGGGTGCAAAGTTTCAGGAGGCACTCACTCCCAGATTAGCGCAAGAGCTGAACCCACACCTGTGGGATCCTGGAAGCAGTGCACGACCTCCAAAGGGACCTATACCTGGTTCAGTGTAATGCTATCACTGCCTTAGAATTCTTAATAATTTTTCAACAAGTGCCCCACATTTTCATTTTGCACTGGGTCCTACAAATTGTGTAGCAGGTCCTTGCCTGAGAGTGAAAGCCTCCTTAAGAGTGAAGAGATGAGGTCACAAAATTTATGAGATTCTCACTGTTAGTTGTACAAGTATTCAGCCCATACTTGCAGTATACTGAGAGCAGTGCCTCCTGACGTTCTGTACCCTAGGCACTTCACTTACTTCACACTTTTCTGGCCCTGCAGTGAAAGACAAGCCATCTCCAATGTCACAGAGAATTGGAAAAGGACTAAAATTTGTACTCTCAGTTCTCAGTCTTTGGAAAATTTGGTAGTGGTGGTGATGGCAGTGACAAGAAACTTCAGAAGATGTCCCTGCCAAAGAATAGATGAGAACCTGAGAGATTAATCTGAAAAATGAAGAAGACATATTTCCCCATCCATGTCAGATATATCACGAATCCTACACATCTCCTGGGAATACTGTGATGTTAATGCTGCAGACAAAGATTGAATGTCAAGAGCCATGTCTGGGCTTCCCTGGTGGTGCAGTGGTTAAGAATCCGCCTGCCAATGCAGGGGACATGGGTTTGAGCCCTGGTCCAAGAAGATCTCACATGCCGCGGAGCAACAAAGCCCGTGTGCCACAACTACTGAGCCTGCACTCTAGAGCCCATGAGCCACTACTACTGAGCCTGCGTGCCACAACTACTGAAGCCCGTGCACCTAGAGCCCATGCTCCGCAGCAAGAGAGGCCACTGCAATGAGAAGCCCGCGTGCCGCAAAGAAGAGTAGCCCCCTCTCCCCGCAACTAGAGAAAGCCCGCGTGCAGCAGCGAAGACCCAACACAGCCAAAAATAAACAAACTAAAAAATAAATTTAAAAAAAGAGAGTCATGTCTATTCTGGGCTTTCTCATAGTTTATTCATGACACTGAGTTTTTGATTAGAGCTAGTCCCTCGTGTTGGGGCCTCTCAGGCCCTGCCGTGGCTTCCCAGGTTCCCAGACTTGTTACTCCTCATAGTTAAAGCAGAATCATTACCATATATCTTTTAGTTTCCCAAGCATAGCCAGGCTAAAAAAAAAAAATGATCTTCTCCCTTATTTCCACTCATAGTTATAAGATTCTAAAGGTAACTATCTTTACCTCTAGAGTGACACCAATGTATTATTTATAAAAATATCTCTAAAAAGGGTGTCATCATGGAATCCTACTTTTAAAAAGTCAGTATCATTGGTTTATACCATCATAATTACCAGTGCTCAAAGGATATAAAACACTCTGAAACATTGGTCAGTAGAATTCTCTGTAAAAGCAGTAGTTCAATAGATTGAATCAATATGACACTTGAAAATTTATTTTCATACTGAGTATCTTATTCAAATTTGTTTGTAGAAAGAGCAACCATGACTTATTTATTTTTTTACTTCTACATTAGAAGCTTTCATGTTTCATTCATGACCAGAGCATAGAGTAATGTAGCCAAAGCACAATTTGGAGTGGAAAGTTGGAAAAATACATTTGGGAAATTCAAGGCAAATGGTAGTGTGATGGTTTTTGTTAGGCTCACTGGGTTGCAGGGAATGGGACTGCATGCTACCCAATGTAATGAGGGTTTATTATGGGATATGTACACATATAATCTTAAAAAAACTGAACTAAGTCATACCTTTTTAATGGTGATTGGAAACAGAAGGTTCTTTAGAATTCAAGACAGCTCCAAGGCCCAGAGCCATCGGAATTAATGGATATTTATTCTAATTGCCGGCCATTAGAGCAATCGGGCTATGCTTTGTGAGTCAGCTTCTGTCTCTTAAATTCTCTCCCAACTGGTCTTTTACCCTCCACTACCGGGTCACAAATTGGCAGACTATAGCAGAATAAGCCCAGGAGAAAATTCTTTGTTAAGACAGCATGCGATTGTTTTTGTTTGTTTGTTTTTAATTGCATTTGAATGTCTTCAAGGCAATATTTGCATTTTCTAGTTTGCGGCAAGCTGCTCACAGCTGCCCCTTCAGCTGCGGGGTGGGGAGAGGATTTGAGCAGAGCAGACACACGTAGTCAGGCCCACTGACTCTTACAATTAATGCATGCTTGGGTTAGCTACTTTGCTGTCCTGTGCCTGTTTCCTTACATAAAAAATGAGGATAATACTACTTACCCCAAATGACTATTTTGGGAATTAAACAGAAAAAATAAAATAGAATGCTTTAGAGTCCAAGTAATAGACTCACACAATCGGGGTTCAAAATTTTCTCTGCCATGTAGCAGTTTCATAATCTTAATTTAACCTCTCTTAGCTTATATTTCCTCTTCTGTAAAATAGAGAAAATAATGCCTTTCTCATATGCTTATTTTGAAAATTAAATAACTATATATATATATACATAAATAACAACATTTAATACAGTGACTTATATGTTGTGAAACAATATTAGCTACTAATATCTACTGTGAAAGTTGAACATCACAAAATGGGCAGTCCGATCAGCTAGATCTCTCTTCCTTGAAACTGTTCTTAACTATTTGAGCAGCAGAAATTTACCTTTCATCTTACTCCTTAGTGGAATATTTAGAATTTGCAAAGGTTTTCTTAGTCTACAAGTATTTTCCCTGATTATTCTTATTCCATTCTGCCTGTAATTACTGTCTCTACCCATACTTGCATTCTTCCAATTACAAAAAAACCTCAATTTTTTAATAGGTTTAAAGAGTCTTATATCCTCTCTGAGCACTTATATTTTTAAAGCATAAGTCAAAAGTCCTCCAAAAATATATACTATGTTTAATTGTCTTCACAATGAAAATGCTCTGAACATGATTTGAGCCTTTAATCATGATGTCAAGTCATTGCCATGAGCATCACTTATTGTGCTTCATCCTAACAAGGTGCTACTTTATTACTCTAGAGCCCCATAGGACCCTACTAGCACTACAGTCATTACATCAAATTTTTTCAATTCAAGTTGGTAATTTTTTTCTATCTACTTCTTTGCCCTCATGCTGTTAGTGTATTTTCTGTTTTTAGTCTTATGTCCATTTTAACAGAGGAAAGACTTAATATTTGCCAAGAGAGTCTGACTTTCTTTATTATATGTTAGAACCCCGTTTGTCTTTTTAATGTGCCTGGGCTTTGTGATAGATATTTTCTTGCTTTCCCAGGTGTTTTATTTTTGTTTGTTTGTTTTATTTTTTTATGTTTCCTCTTTTGTACTTCTCTGACTAAAGTAGTGAATAAGACTATCCTTGTGCATAGAACCAAGAGGGTTACTACGTGCATTGTGTAATTTAAAAAGCGTTGAAAAGCCTATTACTCTCCACCAAATTTGATTCCTCAATAGTTTCCTTACACACCTATCAAAGGGCCAGAAATTATAACATTAGAATATTGTTTTAACACTTTTAGGTTTAATATGGTAAAAATAGTTTATCACACATAGCAATTCTAAAAAATTCAAATGATGAAAAGCTGGGCATTCAGCTGGGCGTTCGGATAGGTGTCTCTGCAACAAAAATATTGCACTTTCTTTTTACTTTCATTCCTATTATCATGTAAAAGAATTTGAAACGGGAAAAGTGATCACTGGGCACTTTACAATGGAATGTGGGACATTATCTAAAGGATCCTTCTGGGTTTATCTGGTTCTATAAGGATATGTGCCTTTCATTGTCTTTGACTATGTTGCAATACTCAAGATAGTTTGTGGAGAGATGATGGTAAATGCAGATGATTCCTGTTCATAGAAGAGCAAATGAATTTCGGGTGATAGAGATTAAACTGATTTCTAGCTTGTTGAAGACACAAGTTTTGTTATCCATTAGCAAATTTATCTCAGCATCCCTTAATGTCCATATATGTACCTATTCTTTGATAGTGTTTTGAACCATTTTTTACTTCACATGGATTTCTTAATAATGAATGAGATAAAAATTGGTAAAAAAAATCTTTGACATGTATCTATTTTATATTTTATGAGTCATAATTTGACCTTTTAAAAAGTTATTCTTTAACAATTTCACTTCACCCATCTGAATTGGTTTCTTCTTTCCTGTTTCTTCAATAGCCAGCACTGGGCTCAATGCATATCCTGTTAATGAAATTTTTCTTGATCTAGCAGGATGCTTGGTACATGGTCCTTACCTACAGATCACTGTGGCCTATGGGCACCCACACTGAACAAAATAGCACTGTGAACTACAGACAGCAAGCCTGGGCATCTCCCTCTGCTCCTGTCCTCTGCTCTGTCTCATAATTGACCCCCTAGACTGTGGCTGGGCCTCATGCTGTCTAGGATCACCACCTACATTATGGGACCTCAGCTGTTAGCAACTGCCAATGGCAGAATCTACCAAATGGTAGACTCTCTCAGCTGGGGAATTGGCAATTTAATGGACCACCTTGCTTCTGGCCACCTGCCTAAGTTGAGACGGCTGAGGTCACTGGGAAGAGGGAAGAGTGTACTGAGACCTGGGACAGAGGGTGACTCTGACTGAGGCAGCTGCCTCCTGATGCCCCCAAATAGGCCCCTCCCCTCAGGCTGGATTCTCTTGGCCTGGAGAACACGTCCAACTGACTGCAGCTGACCCAAAGGTGTCCCACCAACAAAGCAAGTCCACCCCAAGCAAATGCGATAGGGCAGGGCTGGGTGGGCAGAGCGTGGTCGGGGGCGGGGAGGAGTATTTTCTCTTTTTAAATACTGCTTATATACTAGCTTCTAGACCCGTAAAGCCTTATATACTTACTATTTAACATTTTACAGGTAAAGGTAAAAAGGTAAAAAGATTGCCGATTCTTGCTACAAATTATTGTTTTAATTTATGGCTTATCTTTCCAAAAGGATTGCAAATTCCTTGCAACAGCAAAAAGAGATAATTGTCCACCATGCTCAATAATTATTAAATGATTTGTTGTTTGCTTTCACCAACCCAAACTCTTTAGCATTGAAATCTTCTATTTTTCCCTATTTAGTCCAATTTTAGGCTTATAACTTTAAAAGCTACATATATTTCAAAATAATAGATAACTATGTAGTATATTATTACTTATCTGAGGTGCTTACAGAAAGCTTTGAAATGTTAATTTAAAAAAACAATAACTTTTCTATTAGACAACAATGACAAAAAGAAACATACAGGAGAGGTCCCAGGTCACAAAAAAAAATTTTTTTAAAGAAAATAGAATTCTAAAATGGGTCTTACTTAACTACAGGGTATTAAATATTTCATCAGTTTTGTAAAGGAACAATCTCCTCTTTTCTAGAGATTTCAAGATATTTGTTTCAGTAAATTGGACATTGATCTCTTGCCTTCTTCATCTGCTCTGTGACTCCTACAAGGCCTATGACTCGGGTATATCACATGTTGCGTGTAGTACTTAGACAGCTACACTACAAACGTATTTTTTCATTGATATCTGAGGGGTGATCTAAGGATTTTTGTCAGCCACTGTTCATGTCTTAGTGATTTTTCTGGTCACTAAGCAGGCCCCCACATTTATTTTAAACAAATGACGCATGCTATAGTCTGAATTCTACCAATCAAGTCATTCTGTATTCATAAGCTGTAAGGTCACTCATGCTCAGGGTAAATACTATGTATTTTTGGCATGTGCTTATTTTGCTTGGGAATTTTGGAACTGGATGAGAAAAAGTCTCAGCTGAAAGGTATGTTTGAACAAAAAAAGCCTGGAAAATGGCATAGCCCTGAGGATGATATATGATGAGTTTTTAAAATTAAACTTCCCAGTCAGATAGATTTCAGGGTTATCTGTTGCTTATAATGTCTTAAATATCTGTAGGTAGGAGCTCCAAGGAGATATGCATGGTCAGGTGAAAGGCACATTTTTAAGCAAATGTTAATCTTGAATATTCAGTTGCATCCAAGGTGCTTGGTAGGGTATAATTCTTATTGTCTAAACTATTACTGTTTTCACACAATTTTACAGATTTTTAGCAGAATCTGTTTAGCTGTTTGGAGCATGATACCAGGGAAGTTGAGCCAGAGAGAGGGAGAGGGAGAAAGATAGATTTCACTTTCATATATATATACATATAAAGGTAGCTTTGTGTGGGTAAAAATTCTGTGTCCCAGAAGATTATACTTTAGCCTCCTTCCAGTCTATATGGAAAAGGCTTGTTGGCAAAGCAAGAAGTGTAGATGGTTCAGGGCTTTTCATCACTGCTGCCATCTTCAAGTGCAAAGGACTGAGCCTTATAGCAAAACTCTAATTTACCTGCCATGAAAAGCTTCTTCTAGTTTATATAAAAGAAACTCCTGAATGTTTCTGTTCGTTTAGAAACAAAAAGAATCCATATGAACTTAGGACATATTTTTAAACCCTCCATACCCACAGGAGACTGCCCTATGAGCTCATAGTCCTTTAGGAAAAGAGAGAATAGATGAAAAGCAAACCAACAAACATGTTGTGAAATGATATAGATGGACATTTAGTAGGAGAGCTAGAAGCAAATTTCCTAATACACCATTATCATGCATAGCATTTCATGCAGACCTCACCTTTTCTTTTTGTGTATGTCGGTGGAGGGAAATTAAGCAAATTTGAAAGAACAAACTTTCTCTTTACTGCTTTTAAGAATGTATTTGGAAAAATAAAACAAACAAAAAAATTCTTTTTTTAAAGTGGGATTCAATTTGGGTATGCCAACCTGGAGTGGACAAGAAGTGGGATTATGGATATTGGCATGGCTATCCTTGAGCTGTGGATTTAAGGAGTGGCTGGTATCATCTTTCAGCAGCTTTGAAAAGAAGAACCAGACCTCTTGAGGGGGAAAAAGGAGTATATCAAACCTAAAATACATTCCGCTCTGTTATTTGAATTCATTTTATCTGTTGAGCTGCAAACAAACAGATAAGTAAGCTAGAAATGTGAACGCAAACTGAGGTTACTTCAAAGGAGGATCCAGCAGGAGAGCACAAAGAAGGGAAATCAACATTTGTTGAGGACCTACCATATGCTGGAAACAGTGTTAGCCACTTTATATTTAAATGACACTTAACAGTCCAATAATTTGACAAGGTATGTTTTATAATTTCTGTTTGAGAAGAGGAAAATCAGAGGTTGTAAATGATCTGCACAAAGTCACATAGCTAGGCAACCGTGGAGCTCGAATTCAAATCCAGGTCTGTAGGGCTGCAAAGCTGATGGCCTTTGGTACATATCATGGCATCATGACAGAGGAGCATACAGGTAGACCCCAATAAATATATATGAATGCCTTAATGCTACAGATCTATACATGGCAATTTATTATCATTTTAATAAGATAACCAATAGAGATTGTTGTTTGTTTTAATTTTTCCCATGTCTACTGGATATAATATTCTTTGCACTCCAGAAACTTCAAAGAATTCTTGGCTGCTCTTTGGAGTTTAAGTGAGTCTTAGTTGAACACACTTATTTTGATCTTTCCAGGATTAATACAAATTACTCATCTTGAAAGATCAATAAGTATTGGCTTTCTTTGTGTTCCCCCAGTCTGTGTTTTATGAGCTTATTTGATGTGTTAGCACAGTACAATGAAAATGATGTGAAATGGCATCAGGGACTCATGACTGATGGCCAGGTAACTAGCCAATTACAGAAAAAAATTGTTTTCTAGAAGTTAGGAAAAGAGATGTCACCTTATACGCCAGAAGAAAACATCATGTTTTCTTGAAAGGAAGTCACCCTAACAAAGCATTATTGAGCCATAGATGTCACTTCAAAGCCTCATACATAGATCTAATAAAATATTCCTTGTCCTTTTTGTTTCAGGAAAAAGGACCTAAATAAACCCCCCCCCAAATTACAGTGTTCATACAGTTATTCACATAAACTCTCCTATTCTAAAGTTTTACTGGGAATGTCAACAAATATGACTCCTAATGTGTTTTGGAAGAAACCATCACTTCTTCATGAACAAAAAGCACCTTTTCAATCACTTAGTTTGCAAAGGGTATGTTTCTGCTGAAGAAAAATATTATTTTCTTCTTTTTCCCAGGCTACACCCACAGCATGGTTCACTTATTAAAACTGTAAATATATACCTATACTCAGATTTAAGGGCAGTATGGTCTTTATAGTATACATAACATTTCAAAGGATATAATGTAAATGTTTTCCATAATCAATTAATATCTATTAATATCCAATATCTGTTTAGATCTATTGACATCTCTAGCACTTTCCCATTCAACCTATCACAAGACAAAAATAATAAGCTTATTTCATTTTCTATCCTTAACTAGTTTCATTTCTTTCACTTATTCCTGCTTTCATTCATCAAAAACATGATTACCAGGCACCAGATATGTGTGAATCACTGTTCCAGTCCCTGGGAGCCCAAACAAGATGAAGCCCTGCATGCCAGGGTCTCACACTTGAGTTGAGGAGACAGACACACAAACAATTACAAAGGTAATGTGGAGGCACACACAGACCAATGCCAGGCACCACAACTACACTTTTTCCATGGGAGGCAACATACTGAATTTTGTTGAAATTAATGTTTAAATTTTTATCTGGCAATGAATTCCTATACATAGGGGTTTCTAAGACCAGTTTTTCCCCAATTATATACCATGTGGTGAAGGACCCATCTTTTTGTTTATCTGTTTTGTTTATCCAGATCCACTATGTGCTGCCACTTTTGTAAAATACAATAAAAATGTCACAGAAATAATTTAAGTGCTTATCTCATCAGTATTTGTAACTAACAGTTTTCTGACCAGCACTAGCCCACAGATCCAAATTTGAGTACCACTGACTTAGTTTACCAGACTCAGGAATGTAAATCACAGTACTTGGCCTTATTTCAGTGGTATATAGATGACAAACTGAAGAATTTCAAGGGCTGTGACCTACATCCCCAGATATAATATTGTCTAAGAATTCCATAACTCCTGCTATGAGACAGGTACCCTACACAAGTTCTGAGATAGGAGTGCTCCAGTCTCCATTTCACAGACAAAGATATTGAGATCACACAGCTAGAAGTGTAAGAACTGAGATATAAACCCAGAGTCCAGTTCTGATTATGAGCTATACCAGAGGGTGAGGACATGGCCCCCACCATTTTGAGGCAGGTTTCTTTTCTTCAAATGAGAAGTCTAATATTCCCTGATTTCTACAGAATATATTTGTTTTAACGAAAAACGTGACTAGTGTGCTTGTTAATGAAAAGGATGACATTACAATAGTGAGTAGTTTTCTAAAATGAAGGATTTACTCTTAAATTCTGTTGATGAACTAAAGTCATTAAAATCAGATGCAGTCAGTTTCCTACTCCATGTATGTTCATGTGCTGTGGGAGTGTAACACCCATCTGGATACTGGAGAAGAGGCACATTTCTTGCCTTCTGTGTGTCAATTTGGCTAGGCTATAGTACCCAGTGATTTAATCAAACACTGATCTAGGTGTTGGTATGGAGGTATTTTGTAGATGTATTATAGTTAACGTCTACAATCAATTGACTTTACATAAAGGAGATTACTTTCAATAACATGGGTGGGACTCTTCCAATTGGTTGAAAGGCCTTGAGAGCAAAACTGAAGCTTCCCTGAAGAAGAAACTGTTCTTCAAGACTGCAACATTAGCTCCTGCCCAAGAGTTTCCAGCCTACCAGTCTGCCCTGCAGATTTTAGACTTGGCAGCTATCACAATTGCATAAGCCAATTCCTCAAAATAAATGTTTATATGAGTATGTATATATATTAGTGCCTTTGTTTTTCTGGAGAACCCTAGCTGATACACACTCCTGCCTGGTTATAAAATAAAATATTTAATTTTTTCTAAACACTCTTAAGGAATATATTAGAAAGTCTTCTATGTATATTTGTTAGAAAATTCAGCTTGAAAAGGTCTACGTTATGTATATATATTTTAAATTTTTTATGTTATTTATTTGTTTTTTTACTTTAAAAATTTTTAATAGCGAAACCCTCTGGTAAAGTCTGGAACAAAAAAGAGAATATATCACAGGCGTGACACTCAATTCTTTTTTTTTTTTTTTTTTTTTTTTTTTTTTTTTTTTTTTTTGCTGTACGCGGGCCTCTCACTGCTGTGGCCTCTCCCGTTGCGGAGCACAGGCTCCGGACACACAGGCTCCGCGGCCATGGCTCGCGGGCCCAGCCGCTCCGCGGCATGTGGGATCTTCCGGGATCGGGGCACGAACCCGTGTCCCCTGCATCGGCAGGCGGACTCTCAACCACTGCGCCACCATGGAAGCCCTCAATTCTTCACTGCAATCTGTGCTGACAGTTTTGAAATATTCAATCTGTTCATTAATATTTTCACTTAGAAAGTAAAGAGAACCAATATGTCTGTATCACTAAATTATAAAGTAGGATTACCTTCTCTTAATTTGGTACCTCAATTTTTTCCTCTGTGTAATAGGAATAAAACTTGCCAACTTTCTGCCTTAGATGAATACATATTTTAAAATATTCAACGTATTTAGAGTAAAGCCATACCTAGACAGAAACAGCACTATTTCGGTTCAAATATTTACTGATTCTTTTTAAAAGTCTGGTACACACACACACACAAAAGGCAAACACAGTCAATTATTTTAGCATTGTTGTAATTAATAATTTGTTAAGAAATTAAAGCCACAAGCCTCCATTATTTATAAAATAA
Source organism: Mesoplodon densirostris (assembly GCF_025265405.1). NCBI lineage: Eukaryota > Metazoa > Chordata > Mammalia > Artiodactyla > Ziphiidae > Mesoplodon > Mesoplodon densirostris. The sequence goes on from NC_082665.1 coordinate 53,940,057, forward strand.
ATTTTGTTACACTTTAGGCTTTATATTTTAAAGGAAACTTCATGAGATATCGATTATAAAAAGTATAACACTTTTTAATTTAATTTTAAAAAGCCAGCCATTGGCCAGGCACCAGTCTTGGTGGGTAGACTTTCGAAGTTATTATGTTCCCTCTGGAAAGATTTATTATCAGACACTTTCCAAAGAAGGGATAGAAAGGTATTTATGGATTATTGAAAGTACTTTTGTCAAGGGAATATTTAACTTTTAGTAAAATACAGATTCATTCCAACAGTTAAAAAGAAGCCACTTTATTACTCTAATGCAATGTATTCGCTCTTTCAAAACTCTTGCACTGATTTTCCAGGCTCCATCCCCTTCTAAATTTCTTTTTGACTGTTGCATTGGAGTCAGTGGAACTGGATGATTAATCATATCCAGAAGAAGCTCCAGAGTGTACCTGGCTGTACCAGACATCCGGTGTGTTAACTATCAGCAGATCAGCCACGCAGCAGCTGATGACAGCAGACAGGACTCCAAAACAATAGCATCCGTCTCAGCTGGTTATTTATAATGCCAGACTGGAGGCACACAAGCTGCCTTGAAAAGGTTCAGTTTGGGGCTGATATAAGTAGCTCCTCCCAAAGACCTAACAGTGGAATATGCACTACTTTCCTGACTGAGGGGCAGAGGCACACTAGGAAATAAACCTCTAATGGAAAGCATTCAGAACTGGCTCCAAGAAAAGTTCAGACACCCATTGATTAATAGTACTAGATTGTTTTAAAACCATTTATTTGTTAGAGAGGATTATGTATATACGGACAACTACAAAATGTTGTGTTTTGACATCTTTTAAAGAGAGTTTCCTTCTTTTATTCTCACAAATTCCACTGACGTATCTCCCAGGGCCATTCCTCTTATGAGTTAGTTTATTTCCTAAAGTCCCAGATGTAGAGTGGAAGAGAACTGAAAGTCCAGACTTCCACCTATCTTTTCACTACCGTCAACTCCAGACTTCTTCAGATAGTAGCAGATAAACTTCAAAACAGTCATTTCCCCCAGCAAATAGGAAATGGAAGTCTAGAGAGCTAATAGGACTTTTTCATCTCAACCCAACTCTGTGATCTAATTTCAGATAGCAGGAAATATGCCAACTTTAGTGGCTAATCAGAGGCATTCATTGGAAATTATTTGTAGCCAACCTTCAATCTCTTATAGCAAAGGGCACTGACAATGTGGGCGGCATAAGCACTGGCAGCATTGCACGGTGGAAATTTTCTCAGGAAAGGGTTCAAGAAAAAGTGGTTGCACTTAGATTATGCAATTCGCTTGGCTGAAAAACTTCTCAGTCTACACGGATGCTAATTTTGGCTAAATTTAGCCACAGTTCACGTTTTTCCACTTGGATGCTGGAAGCCTTCTTTTGTAGAGGAGGGAGCTTTAGTAAAGAGTGTTTTTCACTCACATATTTCAAAACTGAAGTTTAATTCTGGAGTAGACTAGCACTTGCATTGTGAATTAAAACTTTATTAGATTTATTAAATTCAGGTTGCTTTCGGATTAAACACAAAACCTCTCCTTTTGTTGACATAATTATACTCATTTGGGGTTTAATGCTCTTTTATCAAAGGAGAACCTACCCTAATGTCAACTCCATGAAGTCAGGAAGTTTCGTCTATTTGGTTCACTGCTGTATCCCCACAGCCCACAGCAGGGTCTGGCACATAAGCAGGCACTCACTTTGTATTTATTAAGTGAATGGTTGAATGAATGCATGAGACATAGTCTCAAGTGAAGGAGAGGATGCCGCTGTACTGAGATCAGCTAGCAAGCCTAAATACTTGGTTTCAAAGAAGCTCACCCCACCAGTGCCAGGAACATTTGGATCTCAACCACACCCTGTGTTCCATCCCTTCCTCCTACTTGCTCTTACTTCCACTGTTTTAATAAAAAGGTTTTATTTGAACTTTTTTCAAGTGGGGAAGTTTGGCAGAGCTAATGAATGACCTTTCATACCATATTGACTCTAGGGCAAGAAAACTTACTTTTTCCCACAATATCACTGCCCTAAGGTAAGATTTTTTAAAATAAAGAGCAGCTTTATATCATGCAGGACGTCAGTTACATCCAAAAGGGACCCTTAAAAAAACAACAATAACAAAAACAAGAGCAACAGATACAGTCAGCAAATTTTGTCTTTAGTGCTCCATGCTTCAACTTGTTTTCTTTTTTTATACTTCCCTATGTTCCTTGCACAAAGGTACCCATTTCCTTCATTTCACCCTCCTCCCCCAGGAAAAGATTTCATAACTCATTCACTTGAAATTATAAATAAGACCTTATCTATTACTATTCAGAGCTATTATCATCTTAAATCAAAGGAATCTACTTCTGAGTAAGAGTATTTTGTAGATAAGAGGCCGACTCAGAAGTTCTAAAATCCAATTATTCATTCCTATAATATTAAAGAATATTAGTTAGCTACAAAGAGCTCATGGTCTAGCAGTAGAAGCAAATGTGTAAAACCAATTATAAATTTCTATGACTACCACTAATAATGTGGGATGTACAATGTGACTATTTAAAAGGGAGTGATCAGTTTGGTTCTCTGAAAAAATCATTATTTTCCACTGAATCAGAATCAGTCTTTTTCATTGTTAGGTAGCATTAATGATTTTAAAAGTTCATCCTCTTGTTGAGCTGAAGACGGTTTTTCCATGTGTTTTACATATTTGTCAAGTACTGACCCCTGGAGTAGAAAAAAGTCACAATTCTTCAGATGTTTTAGGTGAGTAGAGAGGTTTTTTTTTTTTTTTAAAGAATTGCCTATTTTCTAAACATTTAAACAGGCCATCCCCTTGTCTATTTTTAACTACTGCCTGTCCTATTAGAAGCCATGGACCACCCAGCATCTGACCTAATATAGCAAGTATCTATCTAAGATGGTAGCAGCTGGTAGGAGGCAATGGATTTGCCTCTAATAATTAATGGACTATCGTTCTCTTGGTAGGACCTCTGCCCCACTTCATTATTAGATGGGAGGTAGAATATCAGATTAGGAGCTGGAGATGCATAATTTCAAGCACAAAGTTCCTTTTAGGATAAAGACCCAGGTTGTTGTCTGTGGCATTGGATTCTCTGCTTGTAGCCCACAGCAATCTATCTCTGCAGCTGCCTGAGATCTCTGAAAGGAAGGCAGAGCACCAAGCAGGCTCTGAATTGTTCTTAAAATTCTCGTGGAAAGTTCACCATCAATGCCAAACGTAACAGGACTTTAATGACCCTGAAGTTCTCCTGAGAAATTCAGATAAGAAATAAATGAGTAGTAGAGATTTAAAACAATGATAATACAGAAGGTTAATGAGAAGATGCATGCTTGCGTGCTCCTGGTGGATACAGCCTTCTGGGAGGTGATTTGGCAAAATATCAAAAGTCTGAAAATGTGCACATGCTTTGACTCAGTAATATTTGGAGTATAATTGGGAATGTATGCAAAAATTTCCCTTATAAATATACTTACAGCAGCATAAGTTATAAAAGGGGAATATTTGGGCAATTAAATATTTGACCATAGAAGACTGCTTAAATTAATTTGTTTATCTTAATGAGGGAATGAATACCAGGAGTCACTGAAAATCAGGCTGTAGAATACTTAATGACACGGGAAGATACTCATTATTAAATATTAAGGGGAAAAAAGCAGGTTGCAAAAAATTATGTGCTGGGATGTGATTTAAATTATGTAAAGCATATATATGTATATGGAAAAAAACCCAACATATTGATGCCTATACATCAATATATAATATTTGATTCCTTAAGTATAGGGATTAGAGCATAATTTTTTTACTTTGCTGTGTTTTTCTAGAGATTCCATATTTTCTATTAGGATGGGCCATAAGAAGTTGCCTTTATTTAACTGTGTCTGATCTGCAAATGGCCATTTTGTAAGGTTTGAGCTTATATAATTAATATGATTTTTTTCCTAATAAAAATTATGTTGGTTTGTTTGTTAAAGAAATGATCTTCTCAACACACAGGCTGAGACACTAATCTCCCAACACTTGTACTGGCTGCAATAGCTAGAAGCCAGGATTGTGCTTTTGTTCTCCAGCTCCTTCTCTATTTAGTGTGGATACAGAAAAATGATCATTTTGTAAGTATGTTGTAAACTAAAAAAGTTTGGTAAACACTGGTAGATCAAGGAGACAGTTTCATAGTTGTTTTTTTTTTTTTCTTGCAAGGGGTTAGGGGTGGTTTGGAAAACAGCAGACTTTTTAGTATTATTTCTTGAAAGTGGCTCAAATTTAGGAATTCCCTTTCTCAAGGAATCTGTGACACCAAAAAGATCGGTTTACCCTGTTCTCAAAAGAATTTTCCAGCTCCTATCATTAAAAGGGAGAGCTGGGCTCATAAAATGAGATTGAAATATAAAATTTTTTCTCTACACATCCACCCACCCATCTAACCTCAGTTTCATTTGCAAAGTCTCTCACCTCACTAGCAATCACTGAAATCCTAACTACAGAGTATTTCAGCCAAGCTGTGGGATTGTGGCATTTAGATTTGCAAGACTCAAGGATTTGTGTCATAAGGTAATCATAACACTGCTAAAGCACTGAATTGGATCATATGACTTTTTAAGACTTCAAGGAGGTAACATACCAAATGTCATGGCTCAAAAAGGGCATAGCTTACTAGGCTAATTTACTTTCCCTTCACTGGATGACTAGTGCAGCTGGTAGATTTTGAACAATCAGCTAAACTTAGAATTGTGGTCAACAGACAGACATACTGTGCTTAAAGCCTTGGCTGTGAGTCCAGATTCACATTGGAATAAATTGTCTATAAACTTCAACTACACAGAGAGTTGGGCAACTGTCCACAGATATTTAGAACAGAGTTGGAAGAATCCTTGAAGTTTTCTAATCTAACTGTCTACTCAATGAAAAAAATCTATACTAAAGCATACTTGATGGATGGTATCAGTCAGTCTCTGCTTGGGCAGACAGCAAGTCTACTACTCCATGGGTTAGCATTTTCCATTGCTGGAATTAGAAAAGGATTCCATATTAGGGAGCTGGTATTGGCCTTGCTCTTGGTTTTGATATGGTCCTAATACTGCCATCTAAAGTAGAAAAAGTTTACTTCTCTTTTTACATTATAGACTTTCAAATATTTGATGGTAATAACACCATGGTTAAATTTTAATTAACAGAAATGAAAAGTATTGAGAAACAGAGTAAATGCTGGCACAAACATGTCTACATTAAGTGTAAACAGAGGCTATATTTGCTTTTTTGAAAAACAGACTTTAATTTTTAGAGCAGTTTTAGGTTTATGGAATAACTGAGTAGATAATACAGAGTATTCCTATATACCCCCATGTATTACACACCCAGATTCCCCTATTATTAACATCTTACATTAGTATTAATGAACAATACTGATACATTATTATTAATTAAAGTCTATACTTTATTTAGATTTCCTCAGTTTTTACCTAAATATTATTTCTCTCCTAGAATCTCATCCAGGATACCACATTACATTTAACTGCCAGGTCCCCTTAGTTTCCTCTTGACTGGAGAGTTTGTTAATTTCCTTGATTTTGATGTCCTTGACAGTTTTGAGGGGCACTGGTCAGATATTTTACAGAATGCCTCTCTACTTGGATTTGTCTGATGTTTATCTCATGGTTTGATTGGGGTTATAGGTTTTTGGGAGAAACATGACAGAAGTACCATTTCATCACATCAAAACAAAGGTACATACTATCAATTTGATATCAACTGATGTTGTTAACCTTGATCATCTAGCCAAGGTAGTATTTGTCAGGTTTCTCTACTTTTGTAAAGCTATTTATTTCCCCCTCTTTCCATACAGTACTCTTGGGAAGGAAGTCACTGTGTGCAGTCTGTACTTAAAAAGTGGATAGGTATGATTCCCCTTCTTTAGGGTGGACTATCTATATAATTTATTTGGAATTCTTTTGAATAAGAGATTTGTCTCTTCTCCACCATTTATTCATTTATTCAATGATAAATTTATATCAGTATGGATCATGAATAATTATTTTATATTTTGGGTTATAATTCAATACTACTTTATTAATTTTGTAACTCAAATTGTTCTGGTTTCGGCCATTGTAAACACTTTCAGTTGGCTCTTATGTCTCTGTTAGGTACCCTCATCAATGTAGATTGGTTTATGGGTTGTTGTTTGTTTTTTGAGCACCTCCTTACATTTCTGGACTATAAAATGCTCCAGATTATATTTAACCTCCCAGTCCTAAAACCAGACATTTCAGACTCCAAGGAGTCTGTTTTTTGTTTCTAAGTCAGAGAATGGAATTAGAAACCAAGATCTGGGTGCTAAATGTGCTTGTTTCTACTGGGATGTTGCTTATTTTAGGCCCTCTCAGATGACAGAGCAGGGAAATATATGTGTGAATACTGCCCTATGTATATACACATATCTATAAATATTTTATATGTAACCATATGTGTCTATATTAAGCTAAACATGAGTTCATAATGATTTCTCCAACTCCAACCCACCACCGCATGAATCATTCCAGCCTTCTGCCCCTGCCCATCTGTAAACTGCCACTTCAACAGTGAGCAATATGGCTACCGTCATCCACCACCCACTTACATAAATATTCAGTTCCAGTATACATGCAAAGCAGGATCATAATTATTAACCTTTACCCCCATGGAAAACAAATTTATCAACAACAGTAGAGTGCTTATGTGCAGTTATGCATTTAGATTTGCAGATATAATTGCTTTGAATAAACAGGGTTTTAAAAACTTAGTTGATATTTTTCAATTGCTCTTATCTGACATTCAGTAGTGACAGATTGCCGTGGTTATAGCACATTGCTTCCTTGCTAAAATTTAAACTTTGCAGAAGTTCTCCTGCCAATTTATTTATTTACGAACACAACATTGTTCTTTGTAAGAAAGGGGGTATGGCACTAATAAATACATTTTAACCAAGTTAAAGGTAGTTTATTAAGCAAATTTACCACGTTAGTGGGGTCATCCCCAGATGTCCACCCACCATGCCATGTAGCTGCCAGCCACAAAAAGGAGGCAGAAAGATGGAGAAGAAAGTCAAGAAATAAGAATTCCACCAAGTAAAGGGTATCAGAATCCTTCAAGGAGATTCTCCGAGAAAGTTTTCTCATTTTATCAGACACTGTTCTCCAGATAGGAGAGGACAGCATCCTTCTTTCTAGCCAGTGGAATCAGGTGTTCAAGTAAACAGAGGGAATCTACAGTTTAGAGGCACTTTTTGTTGAGACTTCCTAAAAGCAAATGACAAGCAAGCTGACGTTTATCAGACTGGACGGATGTGCACGCCAGAGCCTGCTGCTGAATGCCCTCCACGGCCATGCTGTCTGTGCCTCCATATTCTCCCAAACAGCAATACGTTAAGACAGAAGAAAGACAAATTGTGGTGCAATAAATGCCTGACTATTGGTCTGGAGACTTGGGCCCTTATTCTGTTTCTACCAATTAATATCTGTATGCCTTTGGACAAGTCACTGAATCAGGTACCTCATCTGTAAAACAGATGGATCATTAAATAAGGCTCAAGGTCAGTCAAGCTTTTAATGGTTTTCAGTAGGTGAAGTCTGTCTCTAGTAATGTTAGCTGTGCCATTTTTCTTCATTAAAGGAAGAAAGGAATTTATTCTCTTCAAGGAACAACCTCTCATTCAATTCTGTCTAATGAAATTCGGTTCTATACAACAAATACTGAGATTTTATTAACTGCCAGACACTGTGGTAAGATAAAGCCCAGTTGTGGGACAAGACATTTATGATGTTGGACAATCCACTGCTGATCTGGGGGAAGGCACAAACTGACAAATCCTGGGAACAGGTATGAGTTGTGGGAAAGGCCCAAGACAGAGATGGGAGTGGAAAATCCGAAATGCTTTCCCAATAGTCTGTACTGGATCTGGCAAAACTAACCCAGAAACAAATGTGGTTTGACCTCATTGCTGCTGGGACCCTACCTGAGAAGATAGACTAGCAACCTAGCACTGTTGGTCAGCCTGTGGAAAGTCTTAAAAACTGAACAGCAGTTCAGACCTGCCCCACCTGTCTCTACCATTTCTGATGCCCCACTTGCTCCAACAGAAGCCTCAGGGATACAGTCCTACTCGGAGTGGGTGCCTGCACAGCCCAGGCACAGGATGCAGGCCAAGACAGACTCCAGGTGAGGGTTGTTGGAGGTGACAGGAGGCCTCATGCTGAGACCACTATTCACTGGTCCCCCAGAACTAAGCAAAAGGAAACAGCTCTGTTGATACTGGAGCTGAATGTATTCTCATACCTGGTCACCCACAGAAGTTTTCTGGTCCCCTCAGCACCATCAATAATTACGAATAACAAATGGTTATAGTCAGAAAGGTCCCTTTGACACTGCAGATTGGGTGTTCTCCCCCATAAGAATACGAGGTTTTTAACTCTTCAATACCAGAGAACATACTGGGCATTGATATCCTACAAGGTCAAACTCTGCAAAGCTCTGTCAGTAAATTCTGCCTCTGGTGAGTAATCAAACCAGCACTGAGGGGAAACACCAACTGGGAACCAGTAAGTGTACCAACCCCATGACGAGTGGTAACTGTCAAACAACATAAATTCCCTGGGGGCATAAAGAAATAGGAGAAACTATGCAAGAACTGCACTGAGTGGGCATTGCACATCCTGCCCATAGTGCCTTCAACAAGCTCAGTGTGGCTGGTAAAAAAGCCAGATGGCTCATGGTGGATGACTATGAATTACAGAGAACTGTACAAGGTAGTGGCCCCATCCATGTGGCTGTACCCAACATTGCCACCATCTTAGATGCCTTGGTCCTGGTCCTAGGAGTGTATCCTACTGTACTGGACTTAGCAAATGCTTTTGTCACTGAGTCACAAGATCAATTTGCCTTCACATGGGAGGGACAACAAGAGACCTTTCAAGTGTTTCCGCAAGGCTACGTGCCCAGCCCCACCATATGTTACATGGGATGGTAGCCTGAGATCTGTCCCTTTTCTCCTTCCCCAACTAGTAAAATGGGCTCAATTGCATTGATGATATAATGTTAACATGTGAAGATGTGCCTAAGCTGCAGGACACTCTGCAGACTTTGCTGGAATACCTATGAGGGAGAGGATGGATGATAAACCACAGAAAATTCAAGGCTCGTGCACCACCATAAAGTTTTATGGTGTCATTTTGTCAAGTAAGATGCACATTGTCTCAGAAGCTGTGACTGATAAGGTACAAGCCTACCCAACCCCCAAGAACATGAGAGAGGTGCCAGCTTTTGTGGAGATTTAGGGGTTTTGGAGAACTTTTCTTCCTTACCTGTCACAGTGCCTCCATCCCTTATACCACCTGGTTAAAAAAGGGCATGTGTGGGACTGGGGATCAGAGCATCAAGCCACCTTCCAGAAGGCAAAAATACTAGTGAAGCAGACTAAAGTTCTGGGCATCTCCCAAGCAGGGTACCATCTGGGTAGATGTGTTTGTGACTCTGGAAGGGATGGGCTGGGCATTGTGGCAGAGACAACAGGAGGAGAGACACCCCTAGGATTTTGGTCCCAGCTCTGGAAGGGGGCAGATACCCCATATACCCCATAGAGCAACAGCTCCTAGCAGTGTACACAGAGCTCCTCCAGATAGAGCCTCTCATGAAGGAACAGCATATTATGGTAAGAACTTCCTTTCCTATGAAGGGCTGGGTTGAGTATACATTCCATCCACCCACCTCTGCCATGGCTCACAAACCCAGGTTGACTGAGTGGCCTACTGGCAGCAGAGGAGCACCCTGTCCATCAGCCACTGTCTCTAGAATTGCGGGTGCTACTGGGCCCTGTGGAACATATAGATCCTTCAAATGCCTCCGCCCCTGTTCCTACAGAGGCCCCTGCAGCCTGTAAAGATGGAATGGGGGAAATTCCCACTGACACCCCCTACACACTTGGGTCTGTTTGAGGCAACCCATCCATACGGACTGCAGTTGCCATTCAGCCCAACACTGACACCATCTGGATGGAAAAAGGAACAAACTGCAGCAGCCAGTGGGTTCAACTTAGAGGGGTTTGGCTAAAGATCACTTTAGACCCCTAGCTGTTAACTCTTTGCACTGACAACTGAGCTGTTCTAAAGGCATTAACCCTATGGCTTAGAAAATGGGAAGCCAAGGGGTGACTGATCATGAATAAACCATTGCAGGGTCAGCATATGTGGGCAGACATTTGGGTTCCTCTGCAAAAGCCTGAGGCAGTCCTCACTGTCTTCCATGTCCCAGCTCACAGGATGCTGACACCCCCTGGCAATCAGGAAGCTGATGCTCTAGCTTGGGTACAAGCCCTAGCAACTATATTGCCAGGGATGATGGACTGCCCTTGAAATAGAGTGACTTGGTTGACACAATAACAGCATTTCCTGTTTGCTCTAAACAATGCCCAAGGTGAATGTCAAAGGAGTCTGGGGCCATCCACTAGAGCTCCCAACAAGTGAGGGACTGGGAAATTGATTATATTGGCCCCCTCCCTCTGAGTAAGGGTTCTAAATATGCCTTTGCTTGCATGGTTACTGCATCTGGCCTAACCCAAGCTTTCCCCTGCTGCCGTGCAAACCAGGCTTCCACTATTAGCGGATTAGAGAAGAGGAGGACCATGCACAAATACCCTCGTCAATTAGACTGTGATTGAGGATCACATTTCAAAGGTCAAGAATGGACAAAAGGACCTAATATTGAATGGAGGTTCCATCTCCCCTATAGCAGGGTTGGTAGAAAGAAAAAATGAAATATTAAAAGCAGCAGATTAAAGTACTAACAAGTAAAACTACCTTGGCTGGAAAGACTAAAGTACTGTCCCAGGCTTTAATATATTTGAATGACCAATCATTAGGGCTATTGCCCCATATGCCATACTGGCAACCCCTGCCTAGATACCCAACATCTTAAAGATACAGAAGTCTCAGGAGACAGCCACTGCCTCGACTCTCAGTGTGAATGAATGTTCTATGGCTGCTGAGAACACCAAGCTCCACTGCACCTGGGAGAAGCATTATCTACTGAAATTTGCAATGGGATGTCCCACTGGGATCTGTGAGTTACTCTGAATCCCTGGGTGAGATATAACTACTCAAACTCCACTGGGATCCCACTGTTCTGCTGCAAGCCAGACCTGCTGAAATGCACCATACCTGGAATGCAACATTGAAAGAGGGAGAAGGTGGGGTTCCTGATCTGGCATATCCCACCCAGTCCATCTTCTCATGCCTCTCAGTGTTGCCTCCCCTGGCCAATGTGTGTGGTATACACAACCAGGTCAGATTCCTAAAGCTGCTGCCATATTAACCTCTAAGGATCAGGCCACAAATGCAATTCTTGCAGAAAAAGAAGACTATCCCACACAAAGTTCCTACTCAATATTGGTCTTTTTGACCTCTGACTCCTGCTACTGCTGAGGTATCTGGTCATGAGATGGACACTTGATGGAAATACCTTTCTACAGTGGACCTACTTGTATGTCGCACAAAGGAACCAATCCAGCTGATGGGTATGTGGGCTGCTGCCCCCTCTCTAGCATATCAGGATTGCCATGGTGGGCATCACCCCTCCAGGGAGGGGATTGGAAGGCCCTAAAGCAGTATATTGAGGGAGAACAAGCTAGGCCTAGTAATCTTAATTCACCTGATATTACCAATACTGACCCAAAAGCCTGGCCTGTGGCATAAACTATCCATAACACTGGGCACAGGTATTCTTTTTCTGTCAAACTACACAGGCAGCTCATCAAACTGCTGATGGGAAAGGTCTTAAAACACCACCAACAGAGCCATGGGTGGCTACACTGATTTGGGGTAGGTGTATGTAGCTCACCTGGGGTTATGGACATTTGAACCCAGGTACGTCCATGTTGGTAACAGAAAAATCACTCTAAATGGAACCAACTCAATTGCTCCAAGGATATGGGGTGGATATCACCAGAACGGTATAGTCATTCAGACACATTAAAAGATAGTGACTGGTTTGGCACTGACTAGTTATACTGCCCAGGAATTTAATGGGTAGCCCCAAATGGGCCCCAGCGGTTGTGTGGCATGAATCTTTGACATGGCTTCCACCTGGATGGTTCGGCCACTGCACCCTGGGTTTTCCCTGGGCACTGGGGACAATCTACCCCACGGCAACAAGAGATATAACTACTCAAACTCCAGCTAATGGGTATGTGCCAGCCTCCTTCCCCTAAAGGCAAGATGGGCATGCTCTGTTTTCTACTGGTACCATCATTTGGCCACCATCTTTGTCCCTTCCACTGGCCTGGAGGACATTATACCACACATAGAAGCCCTTACTAAATTCACCCAGCAAACCTTAAATGATAGCTGGCAAAGCCTGTCTTTACTGACCACTAAAATGTATCTAATGAGAAAAGCTGTCCTCCAAGATACGACGGCCTTGGATATTATTACTGCATCACAAGGAGGCACCTGTGCTATTATCCAAACAGAGTGCTATGTGTTCATACCTGATGAGTTTGCTAATGTAACATTTTTATTAAATCACATGAAGACACAAGTGAATGTCCTGAGTGATCCCACTCCCAGCACAGGGTACTTAATAAATCAGTGGTTCATGGTTAGAATCATGGGGATCTTGCAGGAAAAAAATCGTTACTTATTTTGGGAATCATTATTTTGATCTGTGTTTTCTCTTGCATATGCCTCTGTTGCTGCTGTGGTATCTGCCTCCAGGGCCGCCCGATAACCACCTAATGACCCACTTCCAAGCTAGTGGAACCCCTGGCTGACTGCTCAGAGAACATGATAGAAGAGGGGGGCTTATGAAATTCTAAGAACCAGCACAAAGGGTGGAGGGTTGGAGGAGGTCATGGAGGGAATGTGACTGATGATTGACCTGTGAGCTGGATCCAGGGAATCAGAGGCTCCTCCCTCTGTCCCCTGTACTTGGAATGTAGCTTCTGCCCACCCTTCACATAGCTGGAGCCATTTTCAAGGACACAGCCTTGAGAAGGCAAGGTGTAGTTGAGACCACCTGGACTGAATATGTGACCGAACTCAGGTAAGGCTTCAGTATAAACTTAAGATTCTGGTGGGTGGGTACAGAGATATATCAATACTTATCTTGTGGCCGCCCAAGACCAGCCTTGAATGTAAGTTCTGTTGCTTATTAAACCTGCCACCTACCCATCTGGAGTGGCCTGCTTCTCTATCTTTGGTTTCTCCTTGCCCTCCGTGTATGTGGGCCAGTTTCAGATTTCACCCCAGGAAGCTCCCAAGTTTGAGAACCAACACATTTTATCTTTAAGTTGTCCTTTTAGCCTCAGAAATATAAATATCCAGTATTATTAGAACAAGGAAGCCCTTCAATCAGTTCGTGACTTTGCCCACAAGCCCTGCAAGAAGGATAGCCTGTTGTAAATGATAACAAATTCTTAATTTACTGTAATCTCTGCTTCAATCAGATCTGCTGCTGCAGCCTGGTGCCCAAGCTGATAGCTCCCTTATCTGCACTAACTCAGAAAAAGGTGGTAAAGCTGAATTGCTGCCAGTCTTCTTCCAGTCAAGCCCTTCTACTTGAAAGGTCTGGAAGAGCCAGTTCCCTGTCCAGAGCATATCCAAACACACCTATGGAGTAGAAACTCAGCATAAGGATTTAAGGACAGGTTGTTACAGTGGGGGGGATGGGGGGTGGGGAGAGAGAAACACTGATTTTGACTTTGAGAAAGCTCACAAGCCATTAAATGTTAAACTCCCTTAGCCATTTCAAAGTCAACAGCAACTGCAGACAACAGAAAATCGATAAACACTATGTTTCCTGCTGAACAGTATTTACCACTCTAACTTGTTAAATTTCTTTAGAGATTATGCTTTCTTTTCATATGTCACTAAACAGATTCTGAATTCACTTCGTTATTTATAAATCAAGAAAAGAGAGCTTCCTTGGTGGCGCAGTGATTGAGAGTCTGCCTGCCGATGCAGGGGACACGGGTTCGTGCCCCCCTCCAGGAAGATCCCACATGCCGTGGAGCGGCTGGGTCCGTGAGCCATGGCCGCTGAGCCTGCACGTCCGGAGACTGTGCTCCGCAACGTGAGAGGCCACAGCAGTGAGAGGCTGGCGTACCGCAAAAAAAAAAAAAAAAAAGAGTTGAGTTTCTTCCTGTGTGGACTAAATAACGCTAATCTGCATGTTCTTTTTCTCAAGCACAGGACTTACCTGTACCTTCTAAAACACTCCTCTTATGTTTATTCAGTAAGTACCACTGGCCACTCTTTTGCCTTCCTCACCAAGCGCTTATGGTTTGGGTACATGTTCTGCTTCTCGAAACATAGTTGGTCCACATTCAAATGTCGATACAGGGGCTGTTGCCTGCAATTAAGTCCAGTTCCAGCAGTTCCAGGCTGAAACTGTAAATGAGTCTGTATATTTTTGTCATTCTTTCTTCAGCCTTCTATTTTTCATTAGCTAAATAACCAGAAAGGTCTAAACAGTGTAAACAGCATCCAGGCTTGGAGACATGGGTGGGAGATATTACTTATGATAAGCAAAACAGCTATTCTTTTTAAGGGGTGGGTAGTGGTGGGTTGAAGACCAAGAATGGGCAGTGCTAAAGAGAGACGGTTCTTCTTCTTCTGATTCAATATTCTCCCCCAATCAGTTTATGGAGCAAAGTTGCCTCTGAAATATGTCACCAAGAAATATGATCAGTATGCCAATGTCACATTAGATTTCTTTAAAGTTTCCCCTCATTATGCCATATTTTTTTGCCAAAGTTCTTTCCAATTTCTGATATATAAATAAACGTACAGTCTTAAACTTGGGCCTCTTGACACAATACTTTGACTTGAACTTGGCTTTCTAAAAAATAGATTAAATCATATATCTTGGAGATAGGCCTCACAAGTGCATATAGTTCTGTCTCAGCTTTTTAAATTTACTTATTTAATTAATTATTTTTTTGTGGTACGCGGGCCTCTCACTGCCGTGGCCTCTCCCGTTGCGGAGCACAGGCTCCAGACATTCAGGCTCAGCGGCCGTGGCTCACGTGCCTAGCCGCTCTGTGGCATGTGTGATCTTCCCGGACCAGGGCACGAACCCGTGTCCCCTGCATCGGCAGGCGGACTCTCAACCACTGCACCACCAGGGAAGCCCTCAGCGTTTTTTAAAAGGCGATATAGACTTCCAATGTATGGATCACCATTGTTTATTTAACCAATTCCCTATTAAAGGACACTTAAATTACTGCCAATCTTTTATTACATATTATGCCATGATAAATTTACCTCTATATCTGCTATTTTCATGAGTTTATCAGTGGAATGAATTTCTAAATATGGAATTTTGGGGGCAAAGGGAAATACATATATTAAATTTTTATAGATTGTGCTAAGTTTGTTTCCATAGAGATATAAAAATTACACTCCCACCAGTAATGTAAGAGAACTTCTTTTCCTAAGTTCTTAATAAAAGAGTGTTATTAAAACTTTTTATCTTTACCTGTCTCCTAGGTGAAAAATGTTATTTTTATGTGGCTTTTAATTTGTATTTCTCTTATGAGTGTACTTGAGGATACTTTCCTGCGTTTAGAAGCTATGCCTTCTTTTCTGTGGACTTTAGTCACCTTTTGCTCCTTTTTACTGAATTGTTTACCTAGTTTTACTTATTTGTAGGGGCCTGTTATACGTTAAAGAATTCAGCTATTTTTTCTATGACAAAGTTATAGTTTTCCTGGTTTTTATTTGTCTCTGATTTAATTTGTGGTTTTCCTTTTTCAGAAAAATAAGTTTAAGTATTTAATTAAATTTATTACTTTAAAAATTATTCCTAGATTTTGTTTTATACTAAGGCAGGCATTATCTAAAATCTTTCAATATTCATTATACTTTTATATTTCAATTTTTGAATGTTTACATTTTTGATATGTCTGGAATTTATTTTATTTTATGTATTTTTTTTTTCTAGATGGCTACTTAGTTGTCCCAACAACACAATGTATTGGGCCACTTTATCATCTACTAAAGTCTCATATATACTGAAATCTATTTCTGTATATTCTATTTTTTTCTACTGATCCGTTTATTTGCATACCAAGTACTATTCTGCTTTAATTCTAACAGCTTTATAGCACGATTTAGTTTTCTTCTTTTCATAACTTAATTGGCTACTCCTACTTATGTATTAAGTAAACTGTAGAATCAACTGTGTACCTTAAAAAACATTTTGTTTTCATTTGTATTAGGGGAAATGGGCCCTTCCAGACATTTTTTTTTTTTTTTTTTTCGGTACACGGCCTCTCACTGTTGTGGCCTCTCCCGTTGCGGAGCACAGGCTCCGGACGCGCAGGCTCAGCGGCCATGGCTCACAAGCACAGCCGCTCTGTGGCATGTGGGATCCTCCTGGACCGGGGCACGAACCCGTGTCCCCTGCATCGGCAGGCGGACTCTCAACCACTGCGCCACCAGGGAAGCCCCCTTCCAGACATTTTAAAATACAAGGCCTTGACTGGAAGAAGACTGGCATGGCATATATAAATTAACTCAGGGGATATTCATATTTTTATGCATTTTAAGCTTCCTATTATAGAATATTGTATCAATTTCTATATTTTAAACTATTATATGTCCTTAACTTTTATTTTAACATTGTCTTCACAGATTCTGTGCATTTCTTCCCAAGCTTATTCACATATATTTATTTTTTTGCTATTGTACATAAACCTTTTCTTTCAACAAAGAATTTAAGTGGTTGCTGCAGTATATATGACAACAATGTGATCCTGTTATTGATTTTCTTCTCACTTTACTTATTTTACCATTAATAACAATTATTCAGTTGATTCTTTTTTCTTCCAATCATCTAAAATATGTAATTTTATCTCTACTTTTCCCATTTTCATAACTACTTTTTTCCCCTTTTTGCTTAATTTCATCCATTAGTAATTAGGAAATAAAGTTAAAATGGTAGTAGTGACAAAATTCATGCTACTTTGCTACTGATCATATTTGGAAATTTTCTAATGTTTTAAATAAAGAATGGATGTCAAATTTTATTGAATAACTTTTCATCATCTGTGGAGGAGTCAACTTTCCTGATTTTATTAGTATTTTGAATTATGTTAATGGATTTTTTTTTTTTTTTCGGTACGCGGGCCTCTCACTGTTGTGGCCTCTCCCATTGCGAAGCACAGGCTCCGGACGCGCAGGCTCGGTGGCCATGGCTCACCGGCCCAGCTACTCCACGGCACGTGGGATCTTCCCGGACCGGGACACGAACCCGTGTCCCCTGCATCGGCAGACGGACACTCAACCACTGCACCACCAGGGAAGCCCTGTTAATGGATTTTAATATTGAATCACAATTCAACGTATTTCACCATCATAGTGTTATTCTTCACTTTGCTTCTGGATTTTGTTT